>NC_140948.1:71095028-71140028 GCF_014529385.1 Adiantum capillus-veneris
CCTCCTTGAAACTCAAACTTTTGGATCCCTAAGTCATATAGGTATAAGATCTCTTTGATGAAGTATCAAAAAGACTTTCCTCTAAGATTGGATCTATGGTTGGTTGATTGAAACTTCCTTCTATTATAATATGACTTAAATGATCTCTAACAACACAATTTCTATTCTAATATAATGTGTCTGATCGCAAATACATCAAGAAAAATACGCTTGCAAAATCTTGCCTTGTTCCCTTTTATGGTGCATCCAATCTTCTAATCAATAGCAAATTGAGTTTCAAATTTTGGTTTCCACAACCTATACACAAATCACTTGGTGGGTATAAGTTTACAGCCGCTTTGTTAGTCAAAATCTGTTCGAATCATAATTTTATCACACTTTTCACACAAAATCCTAGTTTGCTTGAAATATGCACAAAACAAATCCAAATTGAATTTTTTAGAAACCACTATGTTTATAGGGAATACGCCAACTCTGGTATCAATCTAGGCTGAATCTGTCACACGATGTCATGGATAGCAATCCATGTACCTAGTGTCAGATTGCACTGAAACTTGGCACACAGATCCCTCTCAACCTCTTGATCCTTCATATGTGGTTTTTATGTGATTTGGATTCCTTTAAATCTCCCAAAAGTCAATTCCTAGATTTGTTTGGCGGTTTTTGGCCTTGAGTGAACTTTGCCTTGTTTTGACCCATTTCTTGAAGTTTTTTGATACCCTTGCTTTTGGTTAAGTTGTTTGTATTAGTATCTGCTTTTGGTTAAGTTGATTGCGATCCATCTTCTATCAAAGATAAACCCCAAATTAGACTTGGTGATTACTTGTAGTCTATGACCTCGATCTCTTTACTTATTTTTGGATTTGAAAAACATTTCCTTGATCAAAAGCAAATTTTTGTGTCTTCCTTGCGGTTTTTGACTAGCAACTGGTCTTTTGGAGATTTGGTCAACTTTTTGTTGTTTTTTGCTATCGCGCCCTTTATAAAAGTTACCCCAAATGTTGGAAAGGGGGAAATGGGAAAACCGCCAACACAAAATCTGAATGCCTCTCTATAGCCCAGTGGTTCCACAACACCCCTATCCCCTAATAATCACACACTCAGACACCCACTTTGCAAACCAACTGTTGTCCGAGCCCGAACCCGACCACCCCAACTGTTGTCCGAACCCAACCACCCCACCTACACACTCGATCACAAACCACATCATGATGGCTACTGCTTCTAACCCCTCATAGCAACATATAATCATATATGGGTGATCAAAGATATGCTAGCATGTACAAATGCTTTCATGATCATTGGCATACATGAGTTTGCTTACAAGTTTACACCCTTATGACACACACTGCATCCACATAGAGAGAACCCCTAGCTACACCCAACATCCCTCCGAAGGACACATAATCCCCGATAACATTAGGTAAGAGAGCGGGAGAGAAAATACGATATATATTGATCACTCAAATAACGAGCATATGAAGACTCAAGCTGTTTCGATTAACAAAACATGTACAATGATGGATCCCTCTGAGAACACTCCCTCCTTGGTGAAGCACCCAATGAGTTTACAGGGCTAAAGGAGTGGGATAACATAGCCGGTTCCTCTCCTCCTTCTTATACAAGTGGCAGCCACACCCTTCGCCGTCTTGGCGACTTTGTACCCAACAGCTTGCAGCCCGCCTTCTTGTAGGTATCGTTCTCCTCCCATATCCAAGCGGCCCACCACTTGCTTCCCAAGTCCACGTGCTATCCCTTATTGCACTTGGACAGGATCTCTTGGCCGCTCCTTTTCTCTGTAGCTCTTGATACCCCTCATCCAGCCAAGGCCAGTGACCTTGTGGCCTCCTCTGTCCTGCTCAACCCCTTCTCCTTCTGGTTTTGACAACCCATCTCCTTTTGCAACTTTCCCTTCTCCTTGTTCCTTAACTCACGGCATCACATCCTTGACAGGCTCCCGACCCTTCACATTAGTGTCCCGAGCTGCTCCTCAGCGTTCCCAACCTCTCCTGGCCTCACTCACTTGCAGGCTTAAGCCACTAGCTACCTCCAATCCCCGTCAGCTTTCTGCCTCCCCCTCTTTGGCCACTAGCGACATTGCTAGTGGTCACCTCCTCTACAACTGGCGATCACCCTTCAGATTTCCATGCAACCTTTAATATGATCATACCCTAGATGGCATCATACCCCACAGAACTGGCCGACCTACCTACCATGCAATTGCAACACTCTAACACCTTCATGCAAGTGTTCGTTTTTTTTTCCTGTTAACTCCAAGCTTACTGTGAAAAAATAAATAAAAATTAAAATCCTTAGCTCCACTTCACACGTTCACCATGACTCTCTCTTGAACCAAGAGAATGGTCATGCTTATGGTTGGCCTCCTGCTTTGAGTCTACGTACATGCCATAGCGCTATCAAAACAAAGCTCCAAGTCTTCATGGCCATAAATAAACAAAGACCGCTCCACAAGAATGGTCCTCGAGTGACGAGATCTTCGCCTAGAGAGGTGATGACCAATACGACCGTTGACCAGCCTTTGTCACCATAACTTTCAATTGTCCAATATGTGCCTTCTTTAAGCTCTCCAACCAATTGAATTAAAAAAGCATCTTTGACCTACGAAATTCCACATATTGCATACATATCCCAATTGGACTTTTTGAACACTTCATCAAGTATAACTTTGATCACCCAACCGTCTGCTTCCAACTCTCCATGCACGAGCGTCTGACATGTCCATGGGCGGACCAAGTCTGGTTACACCATCATTTCCCACCCCCTCGTTGAGCATTCATGCTCAACCACAGTATTATTTAGGTAAAAGAAGATTGTATATGATAGAATGATGTAAAATAGGTACATAAACTGCATAAGAAAAAGATGATATAGTGGCTATATAGATAGGATAGAGATAGAGAGAAAATTGTCTGCTACTGCATCACCCTCCAGGGTCAAATGGAAAGCCATAGGCTCCCCTACACATGATGTAAACTCCACCTGGATCGAAAATAAAATAGTGGCCGTGGCCATGCACCTCTTTAGCATGCATATTTGAGCCTTTACATTCACCTTTAGAGCCAAAAACAAGTCAGTTCTGTAGGTCTCCATAGTGTAGGTCTTTGCCACCCTGTATCCATAAGTCCTCATGTATATTACAAGCATATTTATCACCCTCTGCATCCCCTACATTGCATCCAATACTCTATACATCTGCTATAGAGGACCCCATAGCATATTCCACTTCAAAAAAGCCTTGCATCCAATACAAAAATACATGTTTTCCTTGCAAGCCTGCAACCAAGATGTCTATAACTGGATCCAAGACCAACGCTTTATACCCAAGAGGATGACCTCCTAGAGCTTCAACCTGTTCTTCAAATACCTCATCATCTGTAAGGTTAGCGGCACCTTCCTTGTTGCATAGAGCCTTGCTCTCATAGGCTATACCTCTATCAGTTTCCATAGAGTCATCTGTCGGAGCTATCTCTCCATGGTCACACACCAACTCCAAGACTTCAAAGTGCACCTTGACATGCCCATCAAGGCAAGGTTGCCCCACCCCCTGCATAGACAAATTAATTTGACATACCTCTGCTTCTGCTTCCAACTTCTGCAAGTCATCCTCAAAAACCTGGTCTTCAGCCAATTTAGATTTACAATCAAACCATATTTCTTCTTCTAGTAAGAACTCACCACCACGAGACACAAGAGAAGGCTGCTCGACTGGCAGGTTCACACAAAGCATCTCCACACTTGCACTATGCTTCTCTTCGACCTTCAGCTGACTGATAGGCAACTTGTAAACATCTTTCATCACTTCATCCACATGAAAAACATCATAATTTTCATACCTAGAAGACATGGATTATGTCTCCCATGTAGCATCTATGTCCAAACTAATGTTGGAGCTCTGAGAACTTTCAGACCCCTCTTTTGAACTTGCTGATTCTTGCAACACTGCTACCTTCCTCGTTGCTCTTTCTGGAACCAACACTTCTTCTTCAAGGCATTTTATCACCTCATCCTCTTGAGCAAGGAAACTGGGTGGCACTCTGAATATGTCCCTCTTCACCTTTTGAGCCCTTACTAGCACTTGTTGTACCTCTTCTAGCATGGCATCAGCTTCACATGCTTTGATCAAATGCATATCAATAAAAGAAGGAGCTTTTACTCTAGATGTTCACCCATCTATTTGAGCTTAGGTCCACTGGCTATCGTAATTGTAGATTGCAACAATCCTACCTCCATCTTCTTCTTCATCTTTCGACTCTTTGCTCTACCGACTTTGACAACTTCATCAAAGGTCCTTGGATCTTCATGATCCACTCTCTCACGAACATAGGGATGCAAGCAAGATAGAAACCTTTCCAGCTTAAAATATCCCACATTGGTTGCCAGGGTAGCAGCCACAAAGTCCCCCCAACAAGCTTCAAATATATCAACAAAGGCATTGAAATTTGCATTTGCTCCTGTTGCAAACCTTTGATCTTTGCATTTGCTTCCGAAGTCGACACCACTTTTTGATACCTTTGTAGAAATTGCTCCCAAAATCCGATCCAATTCTGCTTGTGTGCATCTTCTAAACCATCGAACCAAGCTTTTGCTTTACCTCGCAGCACCAAAGGTAGAGTTTGGAACTTTGCTTCATCACCTGGCATCCGTAGTACTGTCAGCATAAATAACTCAAAATCATCAATCCAATCATCTGCATCTTCATCTCCTTTGAACAGCAGACCAAATTCTTGCTTCATCTTGACTCACGAACACTTTGTTAGGAAGCAATCAATGGATCCTCAGTGGGGGCACCACAAGATGGAAAGGGGGAAATGGTAAAACCACCAGCACACAATCTGAATGCCTCTCTATAGCCCAGCGGTTCCAGAGCACCCCTATCCCCTAATAATCACACACTCAGACATCCACTCTGCAAACCAATTGTTTTTCGAGCCCGAACCTAACCAACCCCAACTATACACACTCGATCACAAACCACATCATGATGGCTACTGCTTCTAACCCCTCAGAGCAACATATAACCGCATATAGGTGATCAAAGATATGCGAACATGTACAGATGCTTTCATGATCATTGGCATACATGAGTTTGCTTACAAGTTTGCACCCCTTGTTGAGCACGTGTGTGCGTGTACGGAGTGTGTGCAAGAGAGGGGAAGAAGAGAAATGGGGAAGGGGGAGATACACAGGCAGCCACTGTCTTGGGTTAGTGGAGAAGAAAGAGAGAGTCAACACTTCCTCTTTCTCTCCCTATATTGAATAGGGGAAATCAAGTGTACAAGGGTGGTTTCCCACGGCCACCTGGCCTACACCCCAACAACCTCCCACTTGAAGGTCATGGTGGCCAATAGTGGCATTAGTATAGTTAGTCTATACAAAATTGATGAAGCATTGCAGAGGCTTCATCCTACACCCATAAGTTCTATACAATGTGTAAATCGCTCCGAGGCTAGGCTCTTTGTCAGAGCATCTGCAGGGTTGTCGTCAGTGTGAACCTTGACAAGCTCGATACGCTTGCCAACCAATGCATCTCGTATGACATGGTATCTGACCTCTATGTGTTTAGACTTTGAGTGAAACAATGGATTCTTTGCCAAAGCAATGGCACTCTGACTATCACAATGTAGTACCGGAACCTCGTAAATGTCCAAATCTCCCACTAGACGAGCCAACCATATGGCTTCCTTGCTAGCGTCAGACGCAGCAACATATTCTGCCTCAGTGGTAGATGAAGACGTGCAATCTTTGAGACACGATCTCCAAGAGATAGCTGCTCCAGCAAACATGAACACATAGCCAAATGTGGATCTTCTACGATCCACGCAACCTGCATAATCCGCATCCGTGTAACCTACAATAGATGCATCACTATTTCCGAAGCGTAAACACTTGCTAGCTGTACCTTTCAAATATCTGAGGATTTTCTTCACTGCTTCCCAATGCTTCTTGTCAGGGTTTTCCATGTACCTACTAACCACTTCCACTGCATGTGCAATGTCTGGTCTTGTGGCTACCATAGCGTACATCAAACTGCCAACTGCTGAAGAATATGGTACTTTCGCCATTTCCTCTTTCTCAGCCACTGTCTTGGGAGATTCTTCCTTGCTAAGTCTAGAGTATGCTTGCATTGGGGTACTCAATGACTTCCCCCCGTGCATACTAAAACGTTGCAAGACTTTGTGAATGTACTTTTCTTGAGATAATTCAAGAATTCCACGTTGCCTGTCTCTCTTGATGTGCATACCAAGAAAGTGATTGGCATCTCCCAAATCTTTCATGGAAAACTGAGTGCTTAGCATCTGTTTCAACTGATTGATTTCATCAATTGATTTGCCTGCGATAAGCATACCATCTACATACAAGATCAAGATGATGAAAGAACCAGCATTCAATCTTTTTGTGTATAAGCAATGATCCTCTTGACTTCTTATGTAACCCTGAGACTGCATGAATTTGTCAAATTTTTTATACCATTGCCTTGAACCTTGCTTGAGGCCATAGAGTGCCTTTTTAAGTCTACAAACCAATTCTGTCCTCGTTGGTTTTTGGGTTTCACATACGAATCCCTCTGGTTGTTTCATGTAGACATCTTCATCTAGATCCCCGTGAAGAAATGTTGTATTCACATCCATTTGGACAAGTTCCATGTCCTGGATAGCAACCAAGCCAAGCACGGTGCGAAGTGTAGTCATCTTGACTACTGGAGAGAAAATCTCATCAAAATCCACACCTTTTTTTTGCTTGAAACCCTTGGCAACTAGACAAGCCTTGTATCTAGGCTCGGGATCTTCCGCTGTATACTTCTTCTTGTATACCCACTTGCAAGCTAAAGCATTTTTGCTTTTTTTTAATTCAACCAAATCCCATGTCTCATTAGCCACAATCGAATTGTATTCTAATTGCATAGCCTGCTCCCACTTAACGCTATCCTCCATTTGTATAGCTTCTTTGTAGCAGGTTGGCTCTCCACTGTTAGTGACCAAAATGTGGTGTATACCCGGCTCAAACCGCTCGGGCGTACGTGATACTCTCTCATAGCGTCTCAGTGCCTGACTGCTGGACTCGGCTGTCTTCGGAGCAATAGTAGTATCTTGCACTTGAGGAGTGGGTGCAACACTACTGAACTGAGTTGGTTCGAAGGCTACATCCTCAAAACGAACACGTCTGTACTCTACATCTTTGATGGGCTTCTTGTGCATTTTTGATTCATTGAAAATCACGTGTGAGCTACGAATGACTTTGTTTGATTCTGGGTGCCAGAGACGATATCCCATCTCTCTGTGTGCACCATAGCCAATAAACATGCATTTGGTGATCTGGGATCTAACTTCCGACGAAGTTCTTTGGGCACATGTGCATATGCTTCACATCCAAATACACGTAAATGCTCATAGCTTGGCCTTTTGCCAGTCCATAATTCCTCTGGAATTTTGAAATTCAAAGGAGAACTAGGTGACCTGTTGATGATGTGCACTGCTGTCAGAACAGCTTCCCCCCAAAAGTCGGGAGTAAGCTTCGCCATAGACATCATAGAGACAACTCGCTCTTGAATTGTTCGATTCATTCTTTCAGCTATCCCATTTTGTGCAGGTGTGTATGGAGCAGTAAACTGCCGCCGAATGCCTCTTCTATTGCAAAAATCTTTGGACTTTGTGGAGACGTATTCTCCACCATTGTTCGTTCGAAAAGCTTTGAGCTTTGTTCCTGATTGGTTCTCAACCATGGCAAGGAATTTTTGGAATGTCGAAAATACTTCTTCCTTATGCTTAAGGAGATACACCCACACCTTTCTAGTAGAATCATCTATGAATGTGAGAAAGTAGTTCGCCCCCCCTAGAGTTTTATGTGGCATTGGACCACACAAATCACTGTGCACCAAGTCTAGAGGTTTGCCTAGTTTCTTATTCAATGGCGAAGATATCAATCTAGTTTGTTTGCCATATAGACAATGCTCACACAATGGAAAGTTCGTGTAATCTAACACAGGTAAGTAGCCAAAACGTTGAAGTGCTTTCATTTCCTTTTGGCTAATATGCCCTAGGCGGCTATGCCACAACTCAGGAGACGGCAGCTCGGCAACATAGATAGAGTGTTCGTCGACACTCAAAACAAACAAAGAGTACAGGGATCCATTTTTATTGCCTTTCATCATGATAAGGTTGTTCTTGCGGATCATCCAAGAACGATTACCAAAAACTGTAGTGTAGCCAAGATCATCCAATTGCCCTATAGAAAGCAAGCTTTTCGTAAGCTTGGGCACATGTCTGACATTCTGCAGCACAAAAGTAGTGCCATTATGCATCTGAAGTTTCACATCACCAATGCCAATAATGTCAAGCTCATAGGAATCACCAAGCTTGAGTATTCCATGCATGGATGCAAACCACTCTCTATGCGGTGTGACATGAAAACTTGCTCCAGAATCAAGGATCCAATTCTGTGCATAACCCTCATCCTGTGCAACCAAAACATCTGGGGTGAGATCTGAAGTGAAAATGAGAACATCTAAGGCATCTGTTGTCACCTTGGCATGAATATTTGTGGGCATAATGAGCATCACTGGAGGAGGAGCATCCTCTACTGCAGTGGTAGGCATGGGAGACTCAACAATGTTGAGCTCCTCAATCTTTACTATACTTTTGCCTTTGCCAGAATTATCCTTTTGCATGTTTTTCTGATCTCTTAGGAAAGTGAAACAATCCTTTTTGTAATGACCCTTCTTGTGGCAATAGTAACACTCGACATTTTTGGCATTGCGGTCTTTACTTTGGTTCCTGTGTCTGCTAGGACTACGAGGATTCCGCTCTCTACTTTTACTTTTGCTTTTGTATTTGTTCCTGTCACGGTCTCTTGGCTTTGTTGAACTGCCAACCATATATGCATCTCCATGACTAGTATTATCGAGAGATTTACGACGAATTTGTTCAGTGAGCAACGCATCTGTGACAGCATTAAATTCTAACTTGCCATTCGGAGCCGAATTGCTAATGGCTGTGCAAAAGATATCCCATGAACTGGGTAGAGAGCATAATAAGAAGATAGACTTGAGTTCATCGTCAAACTCCTTAAAGCCCTGAGATGTCAGCTGACTGAACAAGGAGTTGAACTCATTTAAATGACTGGAAACTGTGCTACCTTCTTTCATGTTGAGCTTCATAAGCGTTTTCATGAGAAAGACTTTGTTGGATGCACTTTTGCTCTCCCATGCTGAACATAAGCTATCCCAAAGTTCCTTGGTTGTTTTCTTCGCTATGATAGTGAAGAAGACTAACTGGGCTAGATGTAGACGTATCGTAGCCATGGCTTTTGCATCCAAAAGCTCCCATTGAGCTTGTGTAGAATCATCATCCTCTGCGCGCTCTTTCAACGGTTCTGAGAGGCCTTTGTTTATCAAAACATCTTTCATGCGCTCTTTCCACATGGTGAAGTTGCTGCCATCGAACTTCCGAATGAAATACTCCTCCTTTTCTGAAGAAGAAGCCATTGCTGATAAGAGGGTTTGAGAGGTGCCAAACTATGGCAAGAAGCTATAGAAATTTGGGCAGAGTAACCTTTGTATCGGGAGTAAAATCTCAACCGAAATAGACTCAAAAGTGCCAACTATGGAAGGCACGACTCGCGGGAAGTAAATCCGGCAGAGTCTTCTTTGTATGAGGAGTCAAAACTCAACTCAAAATGCATATAAATGTGCCAACCATATAAATGGGCATCTGCTTCACAAAACAACTACTATGTGAGTGCCAACTCGGTGTCAAAAGCATAAATAACCGTCCAGATACATATCCTATGGCGAGGGTACCGTAAAGGGGAACTCCAGCTACCTGTATCACCAAAGGTGTCTCAACATTCGAGCACACCCTAGCTCAAAGAAAACCTCACGCTATCGACCCTCCAAAAGGCTAATGTAGACACAAATGGACTAGCCACAGTCTTAGAAAGGGCTCTTCCGGTCCGAGTCTCAAAAACGGCCAGGAAAAACTGCCAAAATAGCCAAAAATGGCTCCACACGTAGTACAGTGGGCAGTGTCCGCAACTCAACGTACATGAGTAAAATCACGCTCAAACAGGTGCCAAGAACTGCTGCATGCAGTGAAAGTGATCCCTGCAGGGATATCTGCTCTCAAAAGAGCTCAGTAGCACTATGTGTGCTCACAACAAAATGCATCTGTCAACGCATGTGTCCGCAGAGAATCTGTTGTCGAAATGACTGCCAAATCGCCTGTGAAAGCGCTGTGTCTGGTAACCTGGAGAATCTATGAGTGAATGGGCTGAGAAACCCCCCTGTAGCCTGTAACCTGCGTGTCGGTGTCACTATGTGCCGATTTCTGCCGCCGGGCAGAAATATGCTAGTCGAATAGCCGCCAAAGGTGTCGTATCCGTAAACTGTGTCGTACTGCGCGATCGGTGCGCTCGGTGCCGATGCCGGGTGTCATTCCTCTATGATAGAGGTACCTCACCCGTGCATGTCGCAAGCACGGTCGTCGATTGCGAGAACACGCTCGTGTGGGGAAGTGCCCGGTGTCTAGGTCGGATGTCGGAGATCCGCCGCAATGAGGAGTGTCGAGCCAGTGCGCATGAGCGGTGTCGATGTCGATGTCGTCTTCCGCCGTCGGGCGGAAGTGGCTAGCCGAGTAGCCGTAGAGCGCCTATGCTCGAGCGGCCAATACCGAGTCGTATCGGTATCGATCGCAGATCTTGCTTGGTCTGTAAAGATTGCTCTCAACTTGTCGGACTCGGGAGTGTGGACGTCGAAGTCGGGTGACGACGTCGAAGAAGTCGATGTTGAAATCGGAGAATCGCTGATGTCGACGATGAGACTCTGGTCCCTCTTTCTCACTCGCTCACTCGCTCTGTCTGTTGCTTGGGCTCGCTCGCAAGCACAGTGTCAAGCTCGCTTTGTTGGGAACTCGGGGTTCAACAGTGGGAACGAGATCTTGCACACACAAAGTGTGTGTGGGCTTAAAGTTTTTAAAAAAACTTTTAATTACTTGCTGCACTGCCGAATGCTGCAGGAATTGACGAGATGAGGACAGGTGTGTGGGCCTACTCGGTACTGCTCGGACTCGCGCTGCAAGGCTCAGCTGCACACTGCGTGTGTGTGTGTGTGTGTGTGTGTGTGACAACAAGATCTCCTGCCTTGCTTCTCAACCTGCTTCAAGCCTCGTTGCAGCCCAAATTTGCTTGGCTTAGCTCAGCTTCAATTTCCCCTTTGCTCCCGTACTTGATTGGAGCTTCACAGAAAAGCTCAAAGCAGCCAGTGCTAACGAATTGGCTCAATTGCAAATGTGTGTGTATCACACGTCACCAAAAGGCCTGCTGCTTGCATGTGCTCGGTTGCTCCAATGTTTTCGATTAAAGCTTTGCTTAATTCAACTCTCCAAAGCTCTTGTCTGCTGCCGCTTGTTGAATGCCCAACGCTACCCGAGATGCTTAGCGCGTGAGCTCTGCTGCCTACAAATGTTCACTTGCAATGTGTTGCTTCAATTCTCAGCCCTTCCCGACTCAGGCCTCTTGTCACTGCCCAAGAGCACCCAAATTTTCCAGTTCTTTAATTCCCCTGCTCACCAGCTCAACCTGCTGCAGCCCGATTTTGTCTTCGTTTGTACGAGCATCACATAGCCTATCACTCGGACTGTGCACTCGAGCTCAAAAGCTTTGTTCAATGTTCACAATGCTCAACCGATTGTCTATCTGCTGCTCAATTCTCCTCTGCAGATCTAGTTTCTTGCTAAGATTCCTTCAAGACTCTCTAGCTTCCCTCTCCTTGAGAGGGGCTGCGCATGCCGGAGTCCAAGATCTTGTCGATCCGCTTCAGATCTCCCACTGCCGAGCTCAGGTTCGAGCTCCGAGCTCCGCCATATCCGGTGAGCTCCATCGCTTCCGTGTCGATCGCCGGGAAAGCATCGCACGCACCAATCGCTGCCGTAGCTCTGATACCAATTGTTGAGCACGCGCGTGCGTGTACGGAGTGTATGCAAGAGAGGGGAAGAAGAGAAATGGGGAAGGGGGAGATACACAGGCAGGGCAGCCACTGTCTTGGGTTAGTGGAGAAGAAAGAGAGAGTCAACACTTCCTCTTTCTCTCCCTATATTGAATAGGAGAAATCAAGTGTACAAGGGTGGTTTCCCACCGCCACCTGGCCTACACCCCAACACCCCTATGACACACACTGCATCCACATAGAGAGAACCCCTAGCTACACCCAACATCCTTCCGAAGGACACATATACCTGATAACATTAGGTAAGAGAGCGGGAGAGAAAATATGATATATATTGATCACTCAAATAACGAGCATATGGAGACTCAAGCTGTTTCGATTAGCAAAAAATGTACAATGATGGATCCCTCTGAGAACACTCCCTCCTAGGTGCAGCACTCGATGAGTTTATAGGACTAAAGGAGTGGGATAACATAGCCAATTCCTCTCCTCCTTCTTATACAAGTGGCAGCCACACCCTTCGCCGTCTTGGCGACTTTGTACCCAACAGCTTGCAGCCCACCTTCTTGCAGGTATCGTTCTCCTCCCATATCCAAGTGGCCCCCCACTTGCTTCCCAGCTCCACGTGCTATCCCTTATTGCACTTGGACAGGCTCTCTTGGCCGCCCCTTTTCTCTTTAGCTCTCGACACCCATCAGCCAGCCAAGGCCAGTGCCCTTGTGCGCCTCCTCTGTCCTGCTCAACCCCTT
Source organism: Adiantum capillus-veneris (assembly GCF_014529385.1). Lineage (NCBI taxonomy): Eukaryota > Viridiplantae > Streptophyta > Polypodiopsida > Polypodiales > Pteridaceae > Adiantum > Adiantum capillus-veneris. Next base: position 71,107,737 of record NC_140948.1, read on the forward strand.
CTCCTTCTGGTTTTGACAACCCATCTCCTTGTGCAACTTTCCCTTCTCCTTGATCCTTGGCTCACGGCATCACATCCTTGACAGGCTCCTAGCCCTCCACAGTAGTGTCCCGAGATGCTCCTCAGCGTCCCCATCCTCTCCTGGCCTCACTTACTTGCAGGCTCAAGCCATTGGCTGCCTCCAATCCCCGTCAGCTTTCTGCATCCCCCTCTTTGGCCACTAGCGATATCGCTAGTGGTCACCTCCTCTGCAACTGGCGTTCACCTTCAGATTTCCATGTAGCCTTTAATATTCTCACACCCTAGATGGCATCGTACCCCACACAACTGGCCGACCTGCCTACCATGCAATTGCAGCGCTCTGCCACCTTCATGCCAGTGTTCATTTTTTTTTTCCTGTTAACTCCAAGCTTACTGTGAAAAAAAAATTTAAAAAAATCCTTAGCTCCACTTCACACGTTTACCATTACTCTCTCTTGAACCAAGAGAATGGTCTTGCTTATGGTTGACCGCCTGATTCAAGTCCGCGTACATGCCATAGCGCTATCAAAACAAAGCTCCAAGTCTTCATGGTCGTAAATAAACAAAGACCGCTCCACAAGAATGGTCCCTGGGTGACGAGCTCTTCGCCTAGAGAGGTGATGACCAATACGATCGTTGACCAGCTTGTGCCACCATAACTTTCAATTGTCCGATATGTGCCTTCTTTAAGCTCTCTGACCAACTGAGTTAGAAAAGCATCTTTGACCTACTAAACGCCACATATTGCATGCATATCCCAATTGGACTTTTTGAAAACTTCATCAAGTATAGCTTTGATCACCCACACATCTGCTTCCAACTCTCCATGCACCATCTTCTGACATGTCCATGGGCGGACCAATTTTGGTTGCACCACCGTTGGTAGCTACTCACTGCTAAAATATCAGCTCCAGATGATCAAGGAGATCATGTATCGTGATCCATGTTTGACCAGTTTTGAATGTGAAATTTGGTCAGTTGTATGCTTGCACTCTATAGAGGTTAAATTCTCACTTATTTTTGAATTTTGGATTCTAAAAAGTCAAAAAGGTACTAGTTTTGGTCAATTTTCAAGGTTTTTGTGCCTTTTGCTCAATTTCTTGATTTGGAAGAGGTTTTTGTGTCAATTTCCACCGTAAGTGTATATTTAGTGATCCGGAACCTCACAGGACCCTTTGGTATTAGTTTCTACTCAATATGCTTCAGGGGGTCATGGATCATGATCCAGGTTCCTACACCAATTGGCTTGAAACTTTTCAGATCATCTCTCGTTGGCTTGGTTTACCCCTTTTTGCACTTATTTTTCGGTTTATATCACCTTTTGAGTTCTAACTATCAAATTTTTTAAATTTTATAGTTTATGGTTTTGGCTACCAAAATTTGGTTTTGACAGCTTTTTCCTGATCCTTTTTGCCCAATTTGATAGTTGTAGATGTTACCTAACCAACTCCCAAGTATTGAAATGAATCCTATGAACAAAAACCAACAAATGGTACAAATTTAAAAGAAAAATGGACGATGGGACTATAATTTCAAAGAATTGGAGAAAATGTAGAATGAAATGATTTTGTATCTCACTCACAACTCCGAATAGCTCTCAAGAATAGACCTAGAAAGTCCCCAACGTCTAGTTTCTACCAAGAACTAAACCTCGTGTCTAGTTGCCAGACTGCTAAAGTGTAAATGGAACGGAAATCAAAATCGAAGGTCTCTAAAGTAAAAGCTACGACTAGGTCACTCACCAACTAAGGATCACTATCGCTAGCAACAGTGACAATATTAACGTCACCACAACGGACGTTTGTAGCATAGCTATCTGGCACTAGCATAAGGTCAATACTCAGGGAAGAAACTTCGATGGGGCAAGGAGACACTTTCAGGGTGTCAATTCAATAAGTGAACCTACAGAACGGACCCATCTCTTGCACTAGCAAATCTATCACTCTCAAATCTAGCAAACTACCATTAGGAAATTTCGGAGGTCATTTGGAGGGCCATATGAAGAGAGAGAAAAATAGAGCGCGTCCAATGAGCATGAAGGCTACGTTACGTAGGAAAGTACCTGGAAAGACTCAAAAAATAGGAAAATAGCATAAAACTTTCACGAAACTAGGATTGTAGCATAGTAATTTCCTTCCTTTTACCGAGCTTTTAGGTGCTTGCGTGTGGTCCCACTTCTGATATTCTCTTACGGTCATTAACGTACTGGAGGGTGACCATTAAGCCCGCACAAGATATTGGAATTTTAAAACACTTTCCCTCCATTAGAATGCTTTCAAAGTGAATCTCCCTCCACTAAAGCTTTTCTCTGAGAGTTATGGCGTCCACGTCTTCTCGCCCAAGAGCCTCCAGGTGTTTACTGTCTCTCACACCAACAACCAACAACGGCACTTTGCCTAGAAGGCCAAGTAGTAGCATATCCTCAATTACAATACCAGCTTCAATAAGTGCAGACAACCAATGGGTTGGACAAAGGATAAAAAAAGGTTCATGGGTCCTCATGCAACCAAGAAGACCCAAGAGGTCTAGTGGTATCAACGTTTACCGCTCAGCATGGAAGGCCAGGGTGTTGGATTTCAAAGTTGAGATCGGCAAAAGATCTGTAAAGGAAGTTCTTGTTCAGCATGTGTTTACCCATCCAGAGGTGATAGCAAACGGTGGAAATGTATCAGATATACATCAACCACGTTGCAATTGTAAGTACTCTTGACATGTGAACTTACTGATACTCTCATTATAACTTTTCTTATATATTTTGCAATGTTTCTCCCGCTTGTTATGAGTAATGTCTCCACTCTTCACAACTCAATTGCATTAGATTTGTCATTTGTACTTATTGATACTCTTAGTTTAACTCTTCTTATATATATTGCAGATGTTTATCCCTCTTCTTATGAGCAATGGGAACCTATGGAGTGCATAATAGGCCTCTTCCATGTTGTACATGCCCATATTGGTTCTCTACAGTACTCAGAGAGGAGCAGCAAAAGATTGGCTGATGAGGGAATCTTTTTTTATGACCACTTTTACCAAATCAGCTCAGGGAATAAGAATGGCATGTTGGTGAAAGTGCCTCTACCAACCGATTGGAACACTGTGGACTGGCCAGTTCCCGAGGAAACAATGGTGGAGGCAATGCGAAGTAAGCTCTACAAGGATATACAAAGGTCTCTACGTAGCTCTATTCCTACCAAACTGGTTAGAATTGCAAACTTTTGTCCTGCTGCACTCTTCATAGAGCTGTTTCATAGTTAGAACATCAGAGTTACAAAAACTATGTTCATGTGCAAGTCATTTCAGCAGTCATCCTGTGACAAACTTCTTGACAAAGGATGGTATGCAAAGGAAGAGATTGGTTTACGGTGCGAGGTCGCGCTTGATACTCTAGTTGTCAAGTACATGATTGCAAGCCAATCACTGTTACTCTCATTTTGGTATATGCGATCACAAATGCTAAACGGTAAGTACATTCCTATGGACCAGGTTTCTGCAGGTTTGGAAGATAATCCTACTGTGGATGTGGAAGTGATTGATAAAGAGCATGGCCTACTATTGGTGGTTACAATAAGGGAGCTATGCAGTCTTCAGCATTTGCGAAATGACATCATTGAAGAGTCAATGGACAAGGAACTATCAGATTTTTCCTTTTTCTTAGCTGGCCGTAAGGTGATGCGGCGAAGGGAAAAAGATATTTTGTGCAAAGAGTTGGATGGTCGGGTTGAAGTAGTGTCAATGTAGTAGTGTCAATCTGTTACATTGAAGTAGTGTCAATGTAACAGATGTTCTTGTAAACCCAAGTGTATACAAATGACTTTCAAGACATGAAGTTTATTGATCTCATTTTTCAATTGTGCCCTGTGAAAAAGTGTGCTTGAAATACATTTCTTTACCACGTCAAATCTCTCTCTCTCTCTCTCTCTCTCTATATATATATATATATATATATATATATATATATATGTATATATATATATGTGTGTGTGTGTGTGTGTGTGTGTGTGTGTGTGTGTGTGTGTGTGTGTGTTAGACAAGACAAAGACAGATAGAAAAATCATCTTAATTCATTAGAAAGTACAAACTCGTCCATGAACAATGGACTGAGATACAATTTCTGTAAGTATGGAATCAGAATGTCTTCAAGGTAAAAATCGAAGGAATGCCCCTCGAAAGAAGGTGGTGAGATAGTTGTTCCCGGCGGATTTAGTTCTCCCTTTTCAGGAGTATCATCAATTAGTAGTGTATTAGTTGCATCAAAGGGTACACCGATTTGGCTAAACGGTTTGTACAAAAGAGGTAATCCTGGTTTTTTAGGGTGGTAGTGGCCCTCAACGGTAACGCATTTTCTTTGATCATACAAAAAGGCAAAATCTGACGTGTGAGCTTGGCATACACTGCAAACTATTGCAACTAGTGGCGATAAGTTTTGACTTTGCATTGAAGACCATATGGCAACTCTGAAGCGTGGAAGAAGAAACTCAATAAATTCCTTGGTTCCTGGACGAACCACGACTCGACAAGTTCCCATCCGAAACGTTTGCAAATCCTCAAAGGGTCCTCTGTCACCGAGAGGCACCCGCATCAGCAGCAATCCATTGACGTCCAAGATAATCAACCTCTGTAAAAGTTGACAAGTACATATAAGTAGTTAGAAGCTGAACATATTTTGCCATACTTGAATAGACATTACCGGAACAACCGTATCTACAGGTAGCAAGGGTCCATACTGGGTCTCTGTAGTGTTCATGTCGTTGTTGCTCTCCTCCGCTTTATCTTCATAGTCATCATTCAAATCTTCATCAGGAGTCTCCCCCATGGCCCTTTCTGCCTGATTCAAGGTTGATCGGCTTGCCTCATACATCCTTGCCTGATCCATATCATTTTGCTCATCCCTAGGCCTGCTTTCCTCATCCATATCCTTTTGCTCATCTATAGGCCTGCTTTCCTCATCTTGGGTTTCAGCCATAGGCTCTTTTGGCTCCTCCACTGGCTGACTTGGCTCTTTCATTGTCTCCTCCGGTTGAACCTTAGCAGCTTCCATATGCTCATTTGTCCTTTCCTCATCCTCGGCTCTTTCATCTTCTGCTGATATGACACCCTCGGCCCGATGCGATTCCACTGTATCGGATGTAGGGGTTTTTCGTGGTGGCACGTCATGTTTTGTAAGATCAATAGTGCGCTCATCCAAGCCGCTATCTTCAAGCTCTCTAGGGCTAGACATAGTAAGCAGGTGTTGTATTAAACTTACCCGGTATCTTTGCAAATAATCATATGTGTAGTTTTTTAAAGCACTCTGCAAAATTGAAAGACCACATGGTGAGAATTCTTTTATAGACTAAACCAAAACTAACTGAATGCATTGCCAAATGGGTACCTTAGTCATGAAAGGTTTTAATGCAAAGTAGCTTTGCAGGACATATTCTGCATGGAGAAGACATCTCCAACCGCAAGAATTCCCATCGGTTTGATTTGGGACAGGTACTTCTTTGATTGGGGCCTTGTATAGTTCATACCTTCCACATAGCTTGCCATAGGCAAGCAACAACCTCTTTATACAACTGCACAAAGCAATGTCAAGATGTTAGCATGAGGCTTCAAATTTACATGGATATCTATAAGAAACACTTTCTGATACAAAACACTTACAGCCTAATTTCAGGGTGGGTTCCTTTTATTGAATTGAACACCCACACTGCTGGTTGGTCAACATCAAGGCATATGAGACTCCAGTGATGGTTGTTCTCATATGGGAAGATGATCACAGTAACTTCCAGCATAGCACAGTGGAGAAACCAGCTCTCAAAGGTCCCAGATGGACTGTTCTTTTGTCTAATAATTACAGACATTTGTGGATCAAGGAGAAACACCTCTGTGTGAGTGTGCAGTGGGAGTTGACTTTTGATCAGGCTGAAGAGACTCTACCTGAGTTAGCAAACCTATTATCTAAGTTTTCAAAGCTAGCAAGATAGTAACACTTACTTAAGACAAGCATAGATAATTGTGTCTGAACTCTGAGCATCTGGATTCTGCAATAAATCGATGTCCACTTTTTCCAGAGCTAGCTTTTTGGTTCCATCTACAAATGGTATCTCTGCAAGAAAACCATTCTTCATTGAAAGTAGAGTTTCTTGATTCATTGCCTCTATAGACAGGGTCACATTGCACTCTGTTTGTTTCTGGGACTCCACTGCTACTTTTGCTTTCTCCTTAAGCTCTGCTTCCCTCATTTCCTCTGTTTGGCGAGCAATAGTCTCTGCCCTTGCCCTTGTATTCACATCATGTGTGACATCTACAACTGTGAGCTGAGGCACTAGCTCCGGGGGGTATAACAAAATTTCTCTCATTTTCTTATCCTTGCAGACATTGGGGACCAGCAGTTTGTCATACCTCCACCTTATTCTTTTCAATGTCTCACTATCTTTGTCCATTATAGTAACCCTGTGGGCATGGGCTGCAACAATGGTCATGTCACTGAAGTACTCCAGTAGGAAGTCCTCTGCTGCTTCCTGTAGAGCCATTAATGCCACCACCTTCCACCTTTTGGTGCCTCAGGTAGCTTCATCACATATGGACCTCACCATCCTCTGGAAGGGCAGCTTTGGTATGCATAAATCTACACATTTCTGTGCCTTTCTGATTTCTCTGAAAAGTCCCATGCACGTTTGCAGCTTCTTCATCCTTGGCCCTTTCAGAATTTTATTTGGTTTTCCAACTCTTTTCTTTGGGGTTGCAGATCTGCCACTTGCTTTCGATGCTAATCCTGGACCCTTGCCTGCCTTCCTTGCAGTGGCTTTTGTTCTAGCCATCTTACTGTACACCAAAAGAAGAGTCTCAATCCCCTTTTCTCTTTCTATGAATCTCTCTCTCTCTCTCTCTCTCTCTCTCTCTTACTCTCTCTCTCTCTCTCTCTCTCTCTCTCCCCTTTCTATAGCTTAGCATATATAACTAGAGAGAGAGAGAGAGAGTCCACATTACTAAAGGCGCGCACGGAGCACTTTTTAACCTCAACAAGCACCTCCGCGCGCCGTTAGTATAGGGGAAATAATACACACATACTCTCTCTCTCTCTCTCTCTCTCTCTCTCTCTCTCTCTCTCTCTCTAGTCAATGGACAGTACTAACGGCGCGCATAGAGACATGCACTACGGGTGTGGCTCTCTACGCGCGCCTTTGGTAGAGAGAGAGAGAGAGAGAGAGAGAGAGAGAGAGAGAGAGAGAGAGAATGTGTGTGTGTGTGTGTATTTTAAAGATGTGTGTCTGTGTGTAAGTGAGTGTGTTTGTGAGTGTGTGTGTGTGTGTGTGTGTGTGTGTGTGTGTGTGTGTGTGTGTGTGTGTGTGTGTGTGTGTGTCTGTGTTTGTGAGTGTGTGGGTGTGTATGTGTGTGTCTGTGTGTGTGTGTTTGTATTTTAAAGATGTGTGTCTGTGTGTTTGTTAGTGTGGTTGTGAGTGTGTGTGTGTGTGTGTGTGTGTGTGGTGGACAGAAACAGAGATAGAGAGATTTAGGCAAAGGCAGGGGGAGAAGCAAACCTTCGTTATGTCGATGTGTGGCCTTGCTGTCGGAGACGCAGGCGACGGCTCTTGCACTCTCTCTCTCTCTCTCTCTCTCTCTCTCTCTCTCTCTCTCTCTCTCTCTCTCTCTCTCTCTCTCTCTCTCTCTCTTTCACGAGGTGTGTTTTTTCTCTCTCTTGACCGCTTTATATGGCGTACAAAAAGTATACGGTCTCAATAATGACCGCATGTGCGACAACATGCAAATATATTATAATTTATAGTGACACGTGGGGCGCCGCCGTGTGTATCCGTTATAAGTGTGATTTTGAGATAGACAAAGAGAGAGAACAATAGAGAGAGAGAGAGAGAGAGAGAGAGAGAGTCTTAGAGAGACAGAGGGAGAGAAAGAGTGATCAAATTGTCACAGAGATAGAGAGAGGGAGAGACACAGATTGAGAGAGAGATAGAAAGAGGGAGTCCTTACTCTCAGAAAGAGAGAGAGAGAGAGAGAGAGAGAGAGGGAGGGAGAAAGACAGAGTCAGCTTGACACACAGAAAACCAATGGAGAAGACACCTCCCTTTGAGTTCCTGCAAACCCCACCAAAAAAAGGTGATCTCTCACTCTTTCTCTCTGTATTTCCAACAGTAGGTACAAATTGTGTGTTTGTGTATGTGTGTGTGTGTGTGTGTGTGTGTGTGTGTTGTTCAACACACACACCTCAATACCCATAGTTCCATAGACAGAGACACAGACACACATACGCACAGACACAGCCTCTCTCTCTCTCTCTCCCTCTCTCTGTCTCTGCATTTTTCTATTTGACTAAAGGCGCGCGAGGAAGGAAAAGTGCCTTTTGCAACTCTCTCCGCGCGCCGTTAGTATTGTTATTGCTCTCTCAGTTGTACTTAAGGCGCGCGGAGAGGTTTGCAAAAGGCACTTTTCCTTCCTTGCGCGCCTTTAGTCAAATAGAAAAATACAAAGAGAGAGAGAGAGAGAGAGAGAGAGAGAGAGAGAGAGAGAGAGAGAGAGAGAGAGAGGCTGTGTGCATTTTTTAGTGTTGTGTGGAGAGAGAGAGAGAGAGAGAGAGAGAGAGAGAGAGAGAGGCTGTGTGTATTTTTTAGTGTTCTTTGGAGAGAGAGAAAGAGAGAGAGAGACAGAGAGAGAGAGAGAGATAGAGACTAGGTGTGTTTTTGTTTGTGCTTTGGTGAGAGACAGATATATATATATATTTATTTATTTCTTTATTTATTTATTTATTTATTCATTTATTTATATATATATATATTTATTTATTTATATATATTTATATATATATTTATATCTATCAGGAGAGAGAGAGATCATGATGGTTTGGTTTTGGCAGAGTTGTCATGTTTCCTCATGGTTTTGGCTTGTCATGTTTCTTGATGAACAGGATTAAGGTCCAATAGGCAGAAGAGGCTGAAACCAGATCCAGAGCTTGTGCCAGGATTTCAACCCTTGCAGGCTCAGTTGCTTAATGTATCTGCCAAAAGAACTGTTGACTTTTGTCAGGACATATCTGAAGAAAAGTCGATTGGTGAAGATCAATCAGAGAGGTCACCAGGGCAAGAGGATCCCTCACCCTACAAGGGTGTGGTGCCCTGTAGAGTACTTCTGAAGAAAAATACAAGAAAGAGAAATATAGACTTCTCAGATGATGCAGATGTGCTAGAAAGTAGTCCCTGTACAACTAAATGTAAAGAAAAAGAGGATGTGTCTTCTCTGGAAGACCCAGCTGCAACTGATGAGAGGCTGTTTGATTTTGCAGCATCTTGTGGTGCTGGGGACAAGTATGATCTAGTTCATTCTATGTTTAATCCAAAGTTTGACATTGAAGACCTGTTAGCTCAGCACAGTAATTTCTTGCAGGCCTACAGAGATAAGTTTGAAGTGATGGTGCAGGTAGGAAGGGTTGTTCTGCCTAACATGACTCTTGTGCATTTAAATGACTGTGGTGGAAAGGGACAGGGAGTGAAGAAGTATAGGGAATTACCACCCTCTTGCCGACATTCAGCCTGCCCTTTGCATCAAAAAGAATGCAAACTCATTCAGGAAGCCTTTGGCTTTATGATTTACCTGAACAGCCTGTTTGGATTCCTCATGCAGAATCCTGATGAGGTGTTAGAGGAGCAGGATGCAGCACCAGATGAGGAATGCGAGGAGACAACTCATATGCAAGAAGTCAAGGAGGTTGAAGACGCAGTCGACCTTGAGGTTGAGGCAATTGAAGTACAAAGAAGTAAGATGCTCTCTGTTAAAACCACAGAAATCAAACTTCCATTGGATGTCAGTAACTTCACTGAGAAGCATGCTCAGATGATGTTGCCTGCTGTGCCTGACTTCAGGATTGGAGACAGGACCTATATCTTCTTACATGATGTGCAAAGTGTGTTTTATTTAAGGGAGGATTTCTCCCTAGCTATTATTTCCAGAGTCCAAGAGGAGAGGAGTGGATTTGTTTCAGAGGATAGTAGTGATGATGAGGCAATGGAAACATCCAGCAATCCAATGGAATTCCTTCGAAGATTCTTTGAGAAAGCTGAAAAATACAAGGAGACACTACCTGATGAAGCCACCTTCCAAGCAATAAGACAAAGCCTAAGACCATCGAAAAGTAACAAAGAAGTGGAGGATTGGTTTAACCATTCAGGTCAGGGGTCAACTACATCTGTAGACCTGTGGCAAGAAAACCTCTTTCTGTAGGATGAGAGCTTCATGGTAAGTCTCTCTCTCTCTCTCTCTCTCTCTCTCTCTCTCTCTCTCTCTCTCTCTCTCTCTCTCTCTCTCTCTCTCTCTCTCTCTCTCTCTCTCTCTCTCTCTGTTTGTGTCATTTCTGACATTGTATGTGTAGTCTTGGATTGCTGACAAGGATGACTTCCTTCGGCGCCGGACAAGAGAGTATCGAGGAAGGGATGCGGCCCTAGCACAGTACCTTTCAAAGCTTTGCGAGTCGCCGATAGTAGTTTTTCACAATTCCATGTCACAAGAGGGTTCAATAGCAACTTACACATTCAAGACATTATCACGCTTCTTGGGTGGACCGGTGCTGCCCAAAAGTGCAGATAAAGTCATTCTTGTGGACAAAGTGTTTGCTAGAGATTGTTTTGGTTACTGCCCAGGCTATACAGGTGGTCGGGCAGCGTATTACTACACCTACACAGCAATGGCACTAGCTCTTGGTAGACAAAACCCAGATGAACTTTTAGAGTATGGCAAACATCTCATGATTCGTTACAAGGGTGACGTGCCAAAAAACAAAATTGAACCTGCAAAATCTTGATACACTTCAAGTACCAATTGTATAAGATCATGTATTACATAAATTTTGTACAATGTCATCCACTCAGAGTATCTTTCTCCACTTGTGATTCACATACACCATTGTCTCTCTCCACCTTCGTTGACTTTCACGAGCTCCGGAGTTGTTGTATGCCATTGATCTTTTAGCTTTTTGTTGTTGTAAATGTCTGATGGCTTGTACTGTTTCTGAATTTGCCAAGACTTCTTTTGCCTGCATTCGATGAATGATTCTACGAGAGAACCATTCAAATAGTTCTCTCAAACTGTTAGCCTTGATTCGAGAGCCACCATGTCGTGTGTGCCTGAAATAAGCATTTTTCGCCATGTAATGAGACTTTTCCATCCCTTGGGTATTCCATATTGCCGGGTTCCCATACTTCTGTATAAAATATGGCAAATGATTGAAGATGATGTGCTGGATATGAAAACAGATTAGTTAGAATGTTTTACAGTCACATATTTGCACATAAGAGAGAAAGAATACATTATAATACCATGTAGTGAGTAATCTGGGTGTCTGTCCATGCTGTCTTGAATGATTTTTTCAGAAGGTTGAGATTTTCCTTGAACTTGTTCATATCACCTTGTGACCAGTCATCTTTGTCGCACATCAAAAATAGGATGTCTATTGATCGCCAAACCTCAGCCTTCGCGTTACGAGTAGTTGGTTCCTGGTCTTTGACTACAATATGTAGCTTTTTCCAGCTCTGATACTCTACCTTGCTAACATAAGATGTGTTATATATTTTTCCATGTTTTGTTAGCTTTGGATCTCTTGTACCTTGGGGCTTAGATAAAAACCTCCGTGCCTTCACCCCACCGATGGATGGTTTGCATGGGACATCCTTCTCAGCAGTTGATCTCTTTTCATCCCGTTGGATTTTCACATTGCCACCATGAAGCCCCATATCCGACAGTACCATTTCTAAGCACTGCAGGGCTACTTGTCGTTCTGCGGAGTTCTTAATCTTCCAAGCAAACCCGATGTATAAATAGACCAATTTCTCCACAATTCTACAAAGGGCATGCATTGTACAAATGTGGACATTCACAAGTGGTATTTTCAAAACTGGTCGAAAAGCAGGATCCTCAATGTGACGTGTTGGAGCTTTTCTCCACCACTTTGGGTCCATGACCTTTGCAGGCTCCATGCAGAACAAACACGGTGACTTTGCCATTGCACCCATTCCACAATTATACATGCACTTTAATGTTTTAAGGTCACCTGCAAGATGCCACTGAACTTGAAAGTCTCCCCTTCCATCTAGACGTAGTACCTCTCCCTGGTTAGTCTGTCGATCAATCAGCTCCGGAATATTAGTTCGATGGAACACCCAATATAGAATCTCATGATCTTCTTTCTTTACCTGCAACACAAAATAAATGAGACTTAAGTAGATCTGAACATTTGAGCTTACTTGAGAATATCGCTTACCTCAAACGCACCAAGCCACCATATGTTAGATTCTGATTGAACACTAAAATATAAAGGATCATCACTGGGACACTTTGAGAGGGCTCTATTCATTAAAGTAATAGTAACACGCTCTAGCTTTTTCTCTTTAACAAGCTCACACTCATCCAGTTTTAACACAAAATGTAATAGCCCACGTGACTCTTCAAATGTGATGTTGTAAAACTCCACCATTCTCTTCTGTAGTATCCGCAGGTCCATAAAAATATTGTTGAACTCATCATATGCCATGTTCGCTCCATGGCCACTGTAAGTTGCTTTAATATGAAAGGGCTGTCCAAGATAGTCTCCCTGTGCCTCGTTAAGCTGAAGCCTCTCTTTCCAAACACTTGAGGCTGATGGTAGAAGTTTGGATTTTATGCCCTTCCTAACAAAGATGGATGAGACAGACTTTTGGATAGCCGAATATCCTCTTTTGCTTACACCAAGTGAATCAAGTGTGCCTTGTATCTCTTTTGCAGGCACTGAGTTCTCTGAAATAAAGCGGTCCACCACATTTCGTTGTAGGACCTTAAACTTCTTGTCATGTACTATATCTGCTGCCAGGCTTCTACTTATAAGTGGCTTCAATCTCTTTCCTATATTGGCTTTGGGGTCAATGTTTTCCTTGTCAGGATAGATTGAATCTCTACATGAAGACAATGCATAAGTAAATAACAGAAAATTTGCTTCACAAACACTATTTAGGCACATGAAAACAATGCATAACAAGAAAAAACAAAGAGATTACTTAACTAAGACAATGTAGCCAACCAAGAAGCATCACCTTAATGCTCGGATTCTTTTCTTGAGACCTCCTGATGCAACCTGCAATGTTTCAAGATTGCGCAATTTCTTCTTTCGGATACGACCACCCAAGATGGTGTCCTTCCTTTGACAACTTCGCACCTTTCCTTTCAGTTCTTGTACCTCTGTTTTATGTTGCAAAATGGTAACCTGATCTGTAGAATGTAAATGTGAAAGGCGAACAATCTCACATTGTTGAGCTTGGAGAATGCTCTTGTAAGTTTCAGCTTCTCTTGTAAGTGATTTACAATAACCCAGAAGGCACTTTTCTCCATCACCAGCAAAGGTCAATAAGCTTGTAGGATTGACAAACGGTGGAGACGCATTAGTTATTGGATTCTTAGGGTAGAGAGAGCCTCTCGTCCAGATATCTATGTGTTTAGCTCCTTGAGCTCTGACCGTGTCTATGGAAGCGGGAGGTATATGTGTGTTTGTTTTACTGCGCTTAATCAATGGTTGGTACTCATTGTCCAAATCAATGTGAAGGTGATATTTGGCTCGTTTCTGGGTAACACTTGTGCCATTTGAGGAGTGCGCCATTAGCCAAATGTGCAGGTTTAATGGAAAGTGAATAGCGGCTGCGGATTCGTCCCTCCATGTTAGCCTCATTCCCTCCGTATTGACGTTGTTCATTCAATGCAACTGAAAAGAGGATTATCCCTCAATCACTACGAACGAATGTTCAGAGGAGTAAGGAATCTACTTAAAGTACACTTTTTGAAGTTTTACTATGAAAGACCCAGCTCTTTTATATGCCATTTTTTCTAGAGAGAGAGTGCAAAAAATACATTTTCTTAGAAGGCCCTCCAAATGACCTCCGAAATTTCCTAATGCTATGTCCTATGTCACCGCACTTGGCCGTCATGCCATTTCGGCACTCAAACAAAGTCCACATGCAATGAAACTTTAGGAGGAGGTCTAAGACACCTAGTGACACTATCCTACCAAGTTTGGTTGCGATCCAATAAGGTACCAAAATCACGATCCATCAAAATCAAGGTCCCAAAAATTGCAACAAAACATACTAGAGAGGTCACCCTATGGTACAAGAACACTCTCCTATGGTCAAAACGTTAAAAAAAAACCATTAATGCACTCAAAATAGCCGATTTATCTCGCTAACATGCATCTGCAAACCACAACAAAATTAACAATGATTACACTTAAATTAAAGAGCAGTAGACAAAGAACACGATGCAAATTTTGGAATCAAAATTGGCTTACCAGAGCTCAAGATAGATTGATTTGAGCGTGGGAATAGCCACTCTCAGTTGTACGCTCCAAAACTTATAAAACCTTTTGATAATGATAATGTGTGTTCTTTCCCACTTACAAAAAATAGGATTCATACGTAGGGATTTCTTGGCAAGTGGCAGCTTTACAAGGCTTAGAATCAGATAAAACTTACAATTTGTATTTTATATAAATTGGCTCTAAAATTATCCGACTAAAATCAGAGACTCTCATCTAATTACAAAGCTTTCGAAAAAATAATCATGGGCCATCAAAATTTTAGGGCTCATGAAGAAAGGGTCAACAGATCCCTTTGACAAATAATAGATATTGAAAACTTGATGGTGGCTTATCCTTAACAGAAGAAAGGAGTAATGCAAGCTTTTCAAGAAAGAGTTTGGAGGAATCCATAGTAGACATCTCAAAATTTGTAATATATTGTAAGGGTTCATGTATGGTCAATGGTCTCAAATCCCTTGAGGGGCTTTGTGGCCATTGAATGGACTTTTATGTCCATGATGAAAATCCCTTTGCAAAAGATATGCCAGGGCTTGCATGTATCATTTTGAGTTAATTCAAATTTACTCGAATGAGCATTTCTAAAAAAAAATTAAAAATCTACCTAGCAGTTTAAACTTTTTTTCCCAAAACTAACAATGGTCACTAAATTTAATCTTGAAGTAACACTTTTATTTTAGCGTTTGAACTTGATTCTTTGGGCTCTAGGTTGGTACAGCATTTACTAAACAAGGCAAGGATTCATACTATATTCTCAAGAAATCCCTTACCAAACAAGGCAAGGATTCATACTATATTCCTCAAGGAATCCCTTAACGTTTTGAAAGAGAAAGCTTAGAAATCAATAATTAAGATTTAGGTCACCAAAAGTCACAAGCTGCACAATTGATGGTGGTGGTAGGACTCAAGTGATGGAGGTAACACCTCCCCCTTCTACGCACTTATATGTCGTGTGGCTACCGTAGTGCATTGTCAGTCAATGCTTGTGTATGATGTTGGTCAATCTAGGATGGCACCCTAGTGAGCCATTGTAGCAATGGATGTTGGTTATAACTTTTAAGTCTTTTCTTGTGTTGGGTGGCTCCCAGTAAAGCCGGACATTTCTGACGGTTGTCTTGTTAAGCTACTACGATACCATGGCTCATTTTGAGCATGTTTACTCATGGAATCTAAGTAGATTCCAATATTTTTGCTCTCGTGGGCTTTCCACCCCTCTCCCCACCACTCGTTCTTCTATCCTCTACACCTTCTCCCCCACACTCAACAGGCTCGTGATACACATTTCTTGGGGGTGGGGGTTGGGGGGGGGGGGGGGGGGGGGGGGGGGGGGGGGGGGGGGGGGGGGGGAGAGAGAGGCATGTCACTTTGCCACTAAGGGCAGAGAGAGAGTGTGGCTCACTGCACATGGCCAGCAAGAGCATGGAGGCAGAGTGCCTCATGATTGAGGACAACAGCACATATTGCTTCTTTCCCTATGCCAAATCCTCATCCACCCCTTTGAGGGATGATCGGCCCCTTTTGCGTTCTCTATCCATAGTTATTTGGTCCTACTCGCTCGTTCCATGCCCCTGAGTTTCTTCTCTATCATCCCTCAAACACATAGGTGGACTTGAACACACACTACCTCCCATGCCTCGTGTCCTCCTCTGTCCCCGCTTGCCTCTATCTTGGCCACATGCTTATCAAGTACCTCCTTCACCATTCCCACTCCTTTGTATAAGAATGAAAACATCCCCCCCTCTCCTATGCATGCAGAAGAGAGCGAGACACAGACACAAAGAGCCCGCATACACACCCCTGTTGCACCCCCGATGTTTGTGCCTCTCTTCCCCCATTCACCCTCACAAAATGCATCTCTCTCGTCAATACCCACGTAGCTACGCAAGACCTCGACTAGAGTTGTAATGGTGAGGTGCTACAATACTCGCTTTTTTTGACTCATTAATTTAACAATCAAAAGGATGACATTTCTGACATCCCAAGCCTCCCTCCCTCTCAAAGTTTGACCTAACTTAGACCCAAGGTGCACCCTCTCACTCTCTTGCACCTGGCATCTGCTTCTTGCTTTTCCATCTCTCATACGCGAAGGTTACCCTTCACCACAAATCGCGAAGGCATGCCTTTGCCACAGCAACAACATCCAGAGAATGCACTGACTTAAAGATAATTTTGGCGCACACACACACACACAGAGAGAATCCAATCTCCTCTGTCCATTTTTGTCTCTTGTGTTGGCTCTATACCCTTTGCTCTCAAAAGGGGAGACAAATCAAGAAACACACACACATAGAGAGAGTCATACAGAGATCCTCCTACCTTGTTGCTCTGCTTAATACCATCACCTCCACATGGAATACTTGTAGACAAGAAAATGAGAGAGAGAGAGAGAGAGAGAGAGAGAGAACCTTAGACCGCATCTTGAACATATACAATCCCTATAGATAAGCCAAAGAGAGAGAGAGAGAGAGAGAGAGAGAGAGAAGCAAGGCACTCCTTTCTCGTGGCTTCCCCACATCTTCTATGATCCCTACTCGACACATCTAACCCTGCCCTTGGCGATTGTGGATCTTGGGCTCCCTCATGGCTCCACATAATGCAACATTGCAATCAAACCACACAAAAAATATGTCTCTCTTATCGCTCCACGATGCATGGCAATTTTCCTTCTTCCTCTATCTTTGTCCCTGGACCTTGTACCCTTTTTCTTTTCCACATATACTTTTCCATGGATTCTCAAGGGAGAATCTCCCAAAATTTTGTCTAATAAAACCTTTGTGACACACCTACTGGATACAAATTCTACAACCATTAGGGAAATTTTGGACTCTCAAATGGGCCCTATAAGGACTTTGACTTTCTCCCTCTTGTCCAAAACAGGTGCATGGTAAAACAATTTAGAAATGAAATCAAAACTTGTCGGACCTTTTTGATTTAGAATGTACTCATCAAGATGTATCCATTCACATATAGCATGCCATCAGATTCCTAGAAGATTCCATTTTTTGATGTGACAACTCCGTCTTATAAATGGAATCTCTCCCCACATTTCAACTTCAATGGGGGAGGCCATAACTTCTACAAATCAACTCTAAATTTATTGGAATTTGGGAATTAATTAGAACCTACTTTCTAAGATCTTTCCAATGATATGTTGGTTGATAGGGTTTTGACAAAGCATTTATGTACTTCACCGGGTTGCCCACTTTGGACAAGAGAGGCAAAGTCAAACCTCCTTATAGGGCCCCTTTGAGAGTCCAAATTTTACCTAATGCAATTTCTCCAACTTGCTAAAACCTAGATCAACTACTATGGTTGATTGTTGTGTGTGTGTGTGTGTGTGTGTGTGTGTGTGTGTGTGTGTGTGTGTGTGTGTGTGTGTGTGTGTGTGTGTGTGTGTGTGTGCAGGCACGCACGTCACCTCTCTCTTTTTTTTTTGCAAACTCACAATTGTGAGTACAATAAATGATCAAAACCAAAAAAAAAAACATCAGCAGGCCGTGCTCGTATTGAGCCATGGAATCCCAGCTACAAAGACATCCATTCCTAGATCCAACACTGAGTACACTGACTGACAAAAGGGGCCACCCATCAGAAGAGGAACAAACCATGCAAGAGTGCCACAAAGGATGCATCCTCTACCATCAGAGACATCCTTCCCAAGTATAGACATCCCCACATCCAAATGGACTAGAACATTGATGGCCTTTACAGGGGGCCATACCCACAATACAACACGGAACCAAACAAACAAAAAAATCATGTACCATATAGAGGCCACAACAAGGGGGAGCCAGAGTCTATCTTCTTGGTACTATCAAATGTGATATATTCCCTACTAAAGCAAAAGCATTAGAGAGACCCGTGTATGTTGATGAATGTTGGGCTGCCTTGAAGGCAATGGGGAAGGAAAAGTCCCCTAGGTGGGATGGACTCATTGCCGAATTCTTCAACAACTTCTAGGAGGATCTCAAAATCTCGATAGCACAACTAGCTAAGAGAGCCCTTCTAGAGGGGAAATTGGATGCTTGCCTTAAAAGAGGATTGATCAAACATATACCCAAGTTGTTTTGTTTCTCACTACTAAAGAATTGGCATCCTATCTCCATGATGACAGTTGCGTACAAGATCATTGCTAAGGTGGTTGCATTAAGATCTTGACCCAACCTTGAACAGAATCATCACCCCCCACCAACACGGGTTCATCAAAGGAAGGTCAATTTATGACAACATCCTCGCTGTCATGGTTGGCATTGAGTACACTTCTTACACCAAGCAAGAATGTATCCTCGTCCAACTTGACCTTGATAAGGCCTACATAGAATCTTGTGGTCTTACATTGAGGTTGTCATGAAGGCTTTAGGATTTGGACCCAAAATGTGGCGATTGTTTGCATGCTTGAGGAAGGAAGCTACTCTCTTCAACAATAAGATAGTGGGAGGGTTCAAAGTCAAGCGTTTGATCAAGCAAGGTTTCCCGCTTTCCTTGCTACTGTTTACAATTGGCTCTCACCCTCTGGTGATCGCATTTGAGGACAATGCAAGGAAAGGGGAAATTCAAGGTCTTTCACTTCCTAGAGGTAAACAACTTCTTGCTAAGCTATTTGCAGATGACTCTCTACTCTTTCTTAAAGCCGACTCATAAATGCTAAGAAGAGCCCTTGAGATTGTTTAAATGTTTGCTCTTGCTTCTGGCTCAATCTGCAGTATTGAGAAATCAAGATTTATTTCTCTCTCAAAAAGCGACTCGTTCGACCCCATGGAATGGTCAGGGGACCAAAAGGAGGAATGGGCGATTATGGCGTGGGATATGATTAATGAAGCAAAGCTTTCCTTGAAAGGGGGCACTTGGAAGAATGCCACAATGTAGAACAAGATTTTAGCACCATCTTAGACACTCCTAAAGCTTGGAGGCTGTGGAGGGTAGCTTGCATGAAAGTGCAACAAAGCAGATTCAACCCTGGAATGGGGGTAGAATTTCAGGTACTTCAAGGATTCCTCTCTCAATTGGTCCCTTTGGCTCTCCAAACTTTGGAAGGGTTCCTTAGACCCTTTGTGGAGGGAAGTTGCATGCTTGGTAAACAATCGAGGAATCTCTAAACTCGCTCATCTTTGGGATGACAAAATCTTTTGTTGGAAGGATGTGGAGCTTGTAGTGATGCAACATAACTTGGGTATGTACAAAAGGTTTTTGATCAGTAGACTCTTGGAAGTGCTTGTAGACTCACCTCCACCTGTTAATGGATCAAAAATTGATCAGAGAGACTAACATTGGACAAAAGACAGAGTGTTCTTACTTCCCAAGACCCAGAGTACCTATAATGTACTGATATACAAAGTGGATTGGTTCGACCCACTCACCAAAATTTGGAAGAAAAATGTGTCTAGAAAAAGAGTGTTAAGGCCATTTGGGAGACTAAAGGGCCAAAATACATGAAGGTATTCATTTGGAAGGTGATCTAGGGAGCCTTTCCTACTAGGATCAAGGTGCACGCTAGAGGGCTAAACTCTGACACTTGCTCTGGTTGTAGGTCAACCTTCGAAGATCCCCTATATCTATTTTCCAAGTGATGTGCCTCATGGGGGCTGACCGCCAAGGTTTGCAAATGGGTACGGAGGACTTGGAAGATCATCTTCTTCAGTGATGACCTGATCTTGGGAGGGTATGGAGGTGTGGATTCAAAAGCCAGGCCATTTTGGTGTGCACCCAAATTACTAGATTCTGCTACCTAAACCAGATCTAGAATTCTAGGAACCTTCAGGTATTTGAGGTCAATAGCCTGTTTTGATGATATTGTGTGCATGAGCACTGAGATCCTCCATGGTGTTAGAGCAAGAAGAGCGTCGTTGAAAAGGATGTAGGATGGATTCATTCATTGAGCTACTTAGAATACTCAAGAGGGTAGGTTTGTCACCGCTGGTTTTCTATCCTCTGTGTTTGTGTACAAGCCTCTATTGAAACCCTAGCCCCCCCAAGGCACATGTTGTGCTTGAAGGAAATTGTATTCTTTTCCTATTAATATAATCTCTCTCAACTCACAATTGTGAGTGTGGCAAAAAAAAAAAAATGCTCAAGAAGTTTAATGAAGCTTTGATTTCATCTGCAAAAGTTATGCTTAAAATACTAGAATCTGGGCATGAGCCACTTTAGTGGCTCCAACCACTTTTGTCGTCCATTACAAGACTAGTGTGAAGGAAACTCTTTTATTCACATGCTTTGTCCCATGTAGTTCTAACTTAGAGTCACAATTTCATTGCTGTATGTTTTGGCCCTACTTCTCAATTGACAAATAAGCACGAGTAGTTTGTTTGCAACACAATGTTGGTCATAATCCAAGCTTGACATGGTTTTGACCTTTGTAGAGAGTTAAGAAAGAGCTAGCCAAGTGCTGAGATTGTGAATCATAGTTCAAAAATGTTTCTTTCTTAGGAATATTTTGAACTCATTTTTGGGCCTTTTAAGAGTGCCACATCATCAAAGTTGTACAAAAGAAAGCAATCCGGTAAACCCCTCTAAATATTGCTTAGAACCCCATGATATGACCTATCATTGGAAAGTTCTTGAAAAATGGATTCTAAAGAGCCAAGGTCCGAAAAGTTTGGATGACTTCTATGAAAGTTATGCTTTTTTTTTTTTAATCAGCCAGGTTTTGTTACCGTTACGGTAATCTAAAATCACCTTTTTCTAGATCTACATGAAGGCAATGTCCGATACATGCATGCTATATATCAATAGATAGCATTTGAAGAGTAGATTCTAAATATCCAACCTCCGACAAGTTTGGATCTTATTTGCAAAAAAAAAAATTACAATCCCCACTTTTTGAAAGCTATGCCACATCAACAATTCTTACAAGGCCCATTTTTTAGTCCAAACTTTTCCTAATGGAGCCACATAGGATATTGGCATACCAAGGCCAACGTTGCATGTCAGCATTCTAAAACATTACAATTTTTGTGGCCTAGGTAGGTAGATCTCCAGGCATAGCCCAAAGCATAGGTATTGTTCCAAACTTGGCATGAAGCAGATAGCATTTTGAAATGCCGTAGGCAAAGAATCATAGTTCAAAGCGACATCTCAAAACACTGTGAAGCTATCTCTATACCCACATTTTTGTAACGTTGCTAGGCAACATAGCCTTTCAAAACGCCGCTCTTGGAAGCAAGCTCACTAATCATGAAGGCAAGTAGTGACCTTTGCAATTTTATGATTTTGCAAGCACTTATTCAGAGTTTTTTCAAACACCCCATCTATGAAGGGTGATGTTTTTGGCAAGCCTTGGTAGTCTTGTCGACAACAATATAATATACAGAGGTATTCAAAGTTACGGATTGTGGTTTCAATTGAGGCGATGCATGGACATGTTCAAAATTGCAAGGAAGATTTACAACACGCTCAAACACATCGACAATCACATGTACATAGAATATTTGTTTCAAGAACCTGGTCCATCAACATATGCAAAGTTCCAAATTGTTTTGTACCAGTCCAGTGTGAT
Organism: Adiantum capillus-veneris; assembly: GCF_014529385.1. NCBI lineage: Eukaryota > Viridiplantae > Streptophyta > Polypodiopsida > Polypodiales > Pteridaceae > Adiantum > Adiantum capillus-veneris. The sequence continues at coordinate 71,129,572 of NC_140948.1, forward strand.
TGTTGTGTTAAAATTTGCTCTTTGTCAAGACAATCATATATTTCTATCAAATCCTTGTTCTATCTTATCAAGGTGTCAATTATTGCCATGAAAAAAAAAGTACGGGTTAGACACTGCCACACATAAGTAAAAAGACCTCCCAAGTCATCAATTTTTTTTCAAGTCCTCTTTTTGTAAACCAATTTTGAGGTTATTGGGTAAACCAAACCCCAAGGTTTGGAATTAAACCAAAAACTCCATTAATTGGTAGCTTAACAGTAGCACCAGGTTATGGGTGTACCAAAACCCTTGGTTGTGAGAGAACCTAAAACTCACGTTGATGAGTACACCAAAAACTCAAATTATCATGAGATGGTTAGTGTAGTTCGGGATTGAGGGGGGATTGTTGGATTTTAAGCCCTCTGCCCATGGTACAGGCTCTATAGCATGTAGGCAAGGGCAGTTTAGTAGAGTTTTGAATGGCAAAGTTTAACTATTTATATATGTAAAGGCTTCTCATAGTTAATCGATAACAGCGTGTTCTATTTTGGTGTCAATCTCTCTCCTCTCTCTCGTTCCTTCTTCCTTTGAACGCTCCCAAAGCTACCATGGATCCCCGTTGGCATCCTCCCTAACCTCGCAGCCTTTTCACTATCCAATAGTGGAATGTGAAAGTCCTCAACACCTAAATAAGAGATCCCTCTTCTAGGATGAGGTTAGAAAAGGCAAGGAGGTCAACTGATGGGCCATTCAGGAGCACCACCTAGATGCACATAGCAAAAGAAAGCAAGCATTGGAGGAGAAGCTAGTATTCTATGGAGAGGGAGCTGATGGGTAAAGTGGTAAATGGGTCCTAGCCTAGGACTCATTTACCAAGAACATTCAAAAAGCAATCAAAACCACAGGCCCTAGATTGAATAAATCTCAAGAGGAGCGGTTTAAGCAACTAGAAGACAAAGTTGAACAGCTTACCATCAAGAAATAGACAGGAACATCCTTTGAAGCTGACCACAGAATGTGGATACAAGACAAAACTGACCTAGCTGAACTTCAACTTGAAGAAGTTAGAAAAGCAAGACTTTTTCCCAAGGAAACCTACCTACAATCCAAGGCAGCTAATCAAGCACACTTTTTCAGAGCCATAAAAGTCAAGAGAGGTAGGATCTTGGTCCACTTTCTTGCAAAGAGAGAGGGGAATGAAGTGAAGGACCAAGATGAAATGGCAAAGATGATGCTTCGTCACTTAAGCCAGATCATAGGCCACTCAGAAGACCACCCAGTTGAAGTAGCAGAAATGAGGAACAAGCTCCTGAGAGTGTCAAGAAAATGGTGACACAATCAAAAGCCAACCTCCTAGAGAAGCCCTTTACTAAGGAGCAATGTTTATTCTTGCTTGAGGAATTAGGCAAGGAAAAATCCCCAGGGTGGGATGGTTTGACTATGGAGTTCTTCGTTGAATTTTGGGAGGATTTAAAGTCCCTAATCACGCAAATTCTAATCGTTCTCTTGTCAATGGAGCCCTAGATTCAGGCATGAATAGGGGCCTCATTAAGCCCATTTTGAAGAAAATGAGCTGCACTCAATGGAAACACTGGAAACCCATAACAATGATGTCGGTGGCTTACAATATTATTGCCAAGTCAATTGCGCTAAGGCTTTCTCCCATTTTTGATAAGGCTAACACTACACATCAACACAGGTCCATCAAAGGAAGATTGATCTATGATAACATCCTCCCAACAATGGTCGATATTGAATATGTAGCATTCTCCAAAAAAGATTGTATATTACTTTATCTTGATTTTGACTAGGCCTATGATAGAATTACATGATCGTTCATCAAGGAGGTCGTGAAATCTTTTGGCTTTGGGCCACGGATGTGATAGCTATCACCCTCAGCGTTGGAAGCCACTCGGAGTTATTATTTAACAACACAATTGTGGGCTCATTTGAGGTTAGAAGATCGATTAAGCCTGGTTGAACTCTTTCCCTTCTATTGTTTTCCATTGGCTCCCATCTATTAGTGACAATACTGGAAGACACTTCTACAAGAGGGGAGATCAAAGGCATGTCCCTGCCTAACAACGACCAACTCCTTGCAAAGTTGCTTGTGGATGACTCCCTTATCTTCCTCAAAGTCTACCCATAGATAGTTAGAAGGGCTCTGGAGATTGTACAAACGTTCACTGTAGCCTCAGGGTTGAAATACAATGTGGAAAAATCAAGATTGATTCTTTGTCAAAAAACGATTGCTTTGATTTGTATGTATGGACCGGAGAGTCTGCTGCGGGTTGGGGTAACACACAAGTAAAGATTCCAATGGGTCTTGGACAAAGATAGGAGCAAGATGTGAAGATGGGAGTATGTGTTGCCCCGCCTTTTGAGCAAAGTCAAAATGATAAATTCATTTATGATCCCCTACATTGGCTTCACTAGCCCTATTCTCAAGCGGCCCAAGTTCCATTGGAAGGAGTTCTTGCAAAATCTATTAAGCAAGGATGGATTGGGATTTTTAAAATCCCGTTACCTATGCAGAGGTCTAGTGTGCTAAATTTCTTGCGGCAATTTTTGAGAAGGACCAAGCATGGGTGTTTATGATAAGGGAAATGATTGGGAAGGCTAAGCTCTGCTTGTAGGGTGGCCAACGAAAAGGCCTAGAGGTACACGGTAAGCTAATCATCCCTAGTTGATTGAAACTTAAGTTGGGAGGATTAATGGGTGAGATGGTTCAGAAATGCAATAGGGTAATGGAGGCATTGGAATGGGGTGAACTCAACAGATACTTCCAAAAATCTATTGATCATTGGTCCCCCTAGCTCTCTATAGTTGGTAATATACCATTGACCCTCTTTGGAGGGATAGAGCTAGAAAGATGAACATTAGAGGTCTAAATCATTTGGCCCATTTTTGGGACAGCATTAACAAGAGATGGAAAGGTATTGGTCAACTTGCCTCCCAGTTCAAGCTTAGTGGGTCAGAAAGGCTTCTGGCAATCAAAGTTCTAGAAGAGTTGTACAAATGTTGTATGCCGATGTGTGATTCCAAGTTCAAAAGGAAAGTATGGTGATGGCCCAAGAATAGGCACTTTGGAAAACCAAGAACTAAGGATGTCTAGATTTCTTTGATGGCCTCAATTGATTGGCTTCCTTCCCTCAACAAGCAATGGGGAAAACAGTGTCCATAAGCTAGAAGCCTAGATGGGGGAGGTGTTGAATAACATCTGGACCCCTCAATGGCCCATGGCAATGAAGTGCTTTGTATAGAAAGTTCTGGTGGGAGCTCTGACGACAGGAGTGAAATTTCAAGCCACAGAGATCGGCCACAATAAATGTAATGGCTGCAATAATGCATGATAGTACCTTTCCCACCTTTTCAAGGACTACCCCGCTATCAGTGGCCTAGCAGGGAAAATGTGCAAGTGGGTGCAAAGGACGAGGATATGCTTCTTCAAGAATGACCATTTCTTTGAAGGGATGAGGGTAAAAAGTCAAACGCTAATGGTATACATGCAAATTGCCATGTTTAAGTACTTAAAATAAATTTGGAAGGCCAGAACCGTAGGGTGTTTGAGAAATCTATCATTATTGCAAGCTTCACCAAAATAGTAAGAGAAATCAAGGAAGGGATTGTCCTCATTGGTAAAAGGACGACCTTGAACGATTGGGTTTGGGCATGTAACGCTGTTTTGGCAGGATAGAACTGACCTAGAGTAGATTGCCTTGTAGGATATCTTGACTGGTATCCATTGTAATCTTTTAGGCCTCAAGGTTCTCCATGAGCTTGAGGTAACTGTGTGCATTATTTTGGTTAATACAATTCATACACTCACTGTTGTGAGTTTGAAAAGAAACAAAGAAAGAAAAAAATTAAAGAAAGAGGTAGCAAGATTTGTTTAAACTCTACTTTTGAGTCTCCAATCACAACCCACCATGTACTTCAAGCAATTATTTTTTCTTAGATGGTTAGAGAAATAGCTTTGTACAATTTCCTGACAAGTGAAAATTTCACTAGGCCTGCCAGATTGATGTTGGGTGCTCCACGTAGGCTCATGATGTGATTAACACACCATACATTATCTCTATACACAATGTCTTCAATGTTAGGATTTGAAGGCCATTGTAGTGGGTGCTCTAAAAGCCCTCACCTTTATCACTAGGCCAACTTCCTTTGAGACATGAGGGTGTGCGTGAGTGGGCGCCATCTCGTAAAACTAGGCAAAGCAAAGCTTTGGATGGCTTTAAAAAAAGGATTTGAAGGGCTCCGTATGTGTCGACTCCTCAAATACAACACTTCTACTCACAATTGCATGGTCAAAACCCCCAAAAACAATATTTTAAGTGTTGTGTATTCTTCCAAAAGACATTCAAAGAAGTTCAATATCTATTTAAAATGATGGCTTGTAAGAATTTTGCTGGATCCTTTTCTCTTGCAACCTACTTCAAGGGACACTACCACTCTCCGCTTGCCAACAACACACATTCCCTATGTTATAAATACGTACAAATTTGGTGGAGGCTTTAGTGGCGCTTGTGCTAAAAATAGCCCACTAACATTTTAAAGAAATTTTCTCTCTCTCTCTCTCTCTCTCTCTCTCTCTCTCTCTCTCTCTTGAATCCACTCTAAGCTCATAGGACAATGCTATGACTTGATTTCTACTTGGTATTTTTGGCTCGTGACTTGAGGTAGCATCAATGCCATAATATATGTAGTCAAAGTGTATTAAAAGAGTTTAACCTTGTCTGCAAGTTTGCAATCACGTTGAGCTAGTCTTACTTTGTGCTACTTGTGACTTCTCTCTCTCTCTCTCTCTCTCTCTCTCTCTCTCCAAACACCACAACCTGAAAACGCACAGTTTTGGTGACATGGGTACCGTCCCAACACTTTAGGTTGCTACCCTAGTCAATTGACACACTTCAAGTTGTTGCTATCATCCATGTGTGTAGTACGCAATCTACAAGATGAGGTCCAATAAGGCCGAGAGCCCATGCACAAACATGAGGTGGCACTGGACTAGCATATGTACAGTCAGATGTGCCTACACTCAAGGTCTCATGAAGCCATTATTAGATGAGGTTTTTCTCTATACAAATTAGAATGTCCCTTTCAACCCCCCCCCCCCCCCCCCCTTCTCTCTCCCCCCCTCTCTCTCTCACTCATTCACAATGTTAGAATGTCCCTTTCAAACCAACCCCCCCCCCCCCCCCCCTCTCACTCACTCACACACACACACACACACACACACACACACATGGTCACTGGTAGCACCATGGAAATCACAATTCGATGATGCTCAAAAAAAACTTAGAATTATAGCCTTATAAAATCTACAACTAAAGAAGGAAGTAGTTTTTTTATATTTCCTTAATTAAAAAAAGTAAAAAAGTAGATGGTTAATTAGTTTCATCCCAAATGTTGGGGTTCAACAAACCTAATACTCTTAACTAGGATAAAGGGGCCAATAAAAAGTCAGATCCCTCTTGAGGGACCCTGCTAGCCCCAGTTTTAAAATCACCTTGCACCAATATAAGGACACGAAGAGACCATTTGGTTAGAGCGGTAAATGTTTCAATCTCCACCGTGAGATCTTGAGATAAATCCTTGTTGGCAAAACGGCACATTACTCCCGCTGGGGTGTCTCGCTTCAAACCCCCAATTTTGTTACACTAGAAATCTTTGGCAATGTTGTACGTCGTCTGTGCACTCCCAATTGCGCTCAATTTTTCATGCGTGTAGATCTCATCTTCAATTTCATTTTGTGCTCCTCCACGCTTAAAACGGTGCACAATGTGCTTTGCAATCCCTGGTGTGGCCTAGGCGGCCTTAACTTGGCCCCTTTACCCTATACACTTAACTTTTCCAAAAGAGTTTAAAAGCTCCATAAGTTGATTTTTACATAAAGAGCTATTCACTAAAAAAACATAGTTTCAAAAATACTTAAAAGAGTTCCAATGCATGTTGTATACTGTAAATGACTAGTATATGACCCGCACGTTGCTGTGGCTAGAAAATGCATGTCTCCTACTCTTACAACTAATTATATAGATTTTATATTCTACATGTATACACTCCCTTTCATTTTTAAAAATGATTCACAATACCTCTCTATGGATTCTCAAAAAAAAAAAAAACATGCAAGAGGTAGCAAATATTCCCTTATACCAACCTTGGCAAGTTCTCACACGTTATGTAGGATTTTCTAGCCCTTATTCAATGGATCTAGGAGTGCTTTATAACAGAACAAAGAGAGAGAGAGAGAGAGAGAGAGAGAGAGAGAGAGAGAGATTAATACTTATATTCTCCTCCTCATCCTCCTCCTCCTCTGTGTTTTAATTGGATAGTTCTCTAGGCACACTCTTGAGTTCTCCTACTCATGCTAGAGCTTGCATGTAAATCCCGTAGTCAACTTTGTATGGTCTGCAAAACTCCACTATGCATCATGCTAGTGTCAGTCATTGTACGACTAATAATCCCTACTACAAATGCTCCCACTGCAACTGCCAGGTCGGGCCTTGTCACTAGTAAGTTGTGCATGAGATGATCGAACACTAACAAAATCTATGCAAATCTTATTGTACTCGCCTCCCCTACACTATCTGCAATCAGTGCATCATCATAACTATCCATCATGTATGGATGTGTCAAAACCCCAAACTAGACTCCTAAATCATATCTATCTGACTTCGTATGATAGAGATATGCGAAAAACATTGTTTTCGGAATCAAAAACAATAGAAACGAGCTGCAGTACTTTCTGCTATTGCTTCTTCTCTACAAAATCAGCAATGGCTAGCTAAACAAGCTCTATACAAGCTGAATATAGATGCCTAAGCTCAGATCTACAATATGGGATTCTCTGACAGTGCAATCTGTGTGCAAAAAATGCCGGTGTAGAAGCTTCTGTGCACACAAGCAAAATCGCTCGCAAACTTGTGATACGCACACGTTGCCAAGCTGCTCCCTTCTTCCTTCCCTTGAATCTACTACCGTCAATATGCTTGTCATTGAGAAGCCCTGGACTCGACCATCGCAGTACACCCGCGTAAAATTGAAGCTCTGGTACTACTTGTGAGAGTATTAGGTGTGGAAGAAATGTGCAGTGCGTACGGAGTGCAAGGAAGGAGAAGGGTAGAAGATACATTGTGTGGGTGGAGTAACTTCCAAGAATGTGGTGAGGATCTCTTGTTCTTTGTGTATATGAACAATAAGGAATGTGTATGTACATACAGTGGGCAGCTGGACGGACGTCTGGCCTCGGGCAAAGGCGAAATGTCTTTACCCCAACACCAATGAGCCATCTTGTGAGGAGTACCATTGCCACTTGGTTGCACTCACATCGAGCTAGTATGCTAAAGATGGATAATTCCAAGCCTTTAGAAGAGGTGAAAATAAGCATAGCTCATGTTTTCTCATTGGATGACTTATACATCATACTCTACATTCTCGAGTCCATGGGATTGGCCCCTAACTTGATGTAGGAAAGATGAAGAATGGTTTACAAACATCGAAGCATGTTGCTAGACCGCTAGCCTTCATAGGATCATCTCCATGCCCATCCCACATTCACACAAACCAATAGTTCAAGAATCCATTAATGTGTTAGACATCATGCAAGGTCTAGATGAGGGAGAATCTCCCTCTTCACCATCATTAGATGTTGGATCAATGGCACCTTCAACAATTAATGCGTAAGGCACTGCAACACCTTTCTCTTCCTAAAACAATGCCTCTATTCTCATAGGGCTATCTTCTCTTCCAAGTGGAACACTGTCAATACTCTCTTCCTACACGTATAGTCTATTGAATTTATAAAAGTGATACATGACACGACCTCTTAATAGATGCTGCAAAGCATTCTTTGATACCAAGATTGGAAGCTTCTCATAGACATTGATTTTCATGAGCTTCTAGCCCTTGTTCAATAAACTTGGTGTGTGTGTGTGTGTGTGTGTGTGTGTGTGTGTGTGTGTGTGTGTGTGTGTGTGTGTGTGTGTGTGTATATATATATATATATAGAGAGAGAGAGAGAGAGAGAGATTCCGTCATTTGGTCTACCTTGATCTAGCAATGCTACCAAGCTTGATTATAGAGATTAGATAAGTTAGCATGGCGTGAAGAGATGAAATCTAAAAGAATTCAATGTAATAATAAAACCTTTTTTTTATAAATGGAGTGAGTTCTAGAATTGGTTTCAATGATAGGAACACAATTGGATTCAATATCTCTGCTCCACTCTCTTACTTGCTTCTATCCTTGTACGTATGGATGGATGTATGTATACTTATATATATCTATATGCACGCGCGCACACACATACATATATATATACACACACATATATATATATATCCATACATACATATATATATATATATATACTTGAAGGAAATATTTGTCACATATGTCTTGAGTTTGTCACATTTGTCACAAAGAGGCATCTTGCTATTGTTCCAATACAGTAACTATGACATTCAAAGTTTCTATGCGACCCTCGTCCCCCTCCCCCCCCCCCCCCCCTCCCCCCCTCCAAAACCCTCTAGTTGAAGTGACTATACGAGGTGGATATTTAAAAAGGAGAATCAAACTTCTTTTTCTCATTTTTTTGAAAAGAAAAATATAGAAGGCTATGATTGGTCTCTCTCTCTCTCTCTCTCTCTCTCTCTCTCTCTCTCTACCATCGGATACATATTTGAGATCTCATTGGATGTTCCTACAATATTTCAAAATCTCCTTTTATGTATGTGTGTGTGTGTGTGTGTGTGTGTGTGTGTGTGTGTGTGTGTGTGTGTCTGAGAGAGAGAGAGAGAGAGAGAGAGAGAAGATGAAACAAAAATAACTTTATTCCTACCCATGTTGTGAGATATATCTTTTGGGATTGTTCCCATGGCATTAAAAATTTTATTCTTGTTTATCCTCTCTCTCTCTCTCTCTCTCTCTCTCTCTCTCTCTCTCTCTCTCCTCCTCCTCCTCCCCATAGATATTCACTTTCGTTGAAGGCTTAACTTGTAACTTTCAAAGTCACTTTAGATTGTTGCTACACGCGAGTATTTTGTTATGTCTTCCTCTCTCCTCTTGTGTCATTTGTTGGACTTTTCATTTCAACACATTAAATACGGCACTTAACAATTGTCCTCTCTCTCTCTCTCTCTCTCTCTCTCTCTCTCTCTCTCTCTCTCTCTCTCGTGGTTTTAGATTGGCACCCTTGCCTGCCAAAATTGAAGGAATTTATAGATTTTTAAGCATGGCCCACATATTAACTCTTAAAATTAAAAAGAACAAAATATCCAAGAGTTGGTAAAAGGTCCATCAATTGGGAAATCTCTCTACCCATTTGGGGTGTTCTCTCTCGTTGATTTTAGATTGACACCCTTGCCTGCCAAAATTTAAGGAATTTATAGATTTTTAAGTATGGCCCACATGTTAACTCTTACAAATAAAAAGAACAAAATATCCAAGAATTGGTAAAAGGTCCATCAGCTGGAAAATCTCTCTATGCATTTGGGGTGTTAATGTGAGGGTTGGTCTTTGTCGGGCATTTAATCAATTTTCTACGGGTGAAAAACTTTAGCTATTCTTTAAAAATACACTAATGCTAAAAAATAATATCTTAAAAATTTGAAAAGTGCGTGAGCTCAACGGTAAAATCTTTCTTTCTCTCTCTCCCGCTCATAAATGTATATGTGTATGCACACATGCAATGTGATGGTCTCATGGTCAATAAGGTGGATAACGATCCCTGCATTTGCATGTCATGCATGTCCTCAAAGTGAAACAACCCCAAGTTGACGTTAGGCGAGCTTTTTTCTTTTTCTCAAGTTCTTTAAAGAAATACATACTTCCAAATTTGTTTTAAAATATATCAATATTGGTCTTGAAAAAAGCCCCTTGAAAAGATAAAACCAAGTATATCTTCAAAAATTACATTTCCTTTTTCTTTTTTTGTTATATCTTCAAAAAATAAATTTGTATTAAGTAACAAAACCTCCACTAAAGTTATCCCCTTTGTTATGTACAATCAAACTTCAACGTTTATTTTATGTGGAATAGAAAGTCTCTTGATTTTACATTTGAAAAGGCTTATCACTTCTTACATTTGAAAAGGAAAAGTCTGGCATTTCTTACAATCTTACCCTTTACTTTTGCATTTTAGATTAGATGTTTTGTAAGGTGTTTTTTGAAATGAACCAGGAGTGACACGTGGACGCCCTCTCCTTCCTTGAAAATTTTAAGCTGCATAATAAAGAGTACTAGTATGTGACTCGCGTGTTGCTCCGGTCAAGGAAACATAGCATGTATTCTCATAGGGGTATCTTATGTTCCAATTAGAACACTATCAATACTCTCTTTTTACATGTATAGTCTATTGTATTTCTAAAAAATGATGCATGACACAACCTCTTGATAGATTTTAACAAACATGAATAAATGTAAGATACTGCAAAGCATGCTTTAAAACCAAGTTTGGGAGCTTCTCATAAACA
>NC_140948.1:71145028-71297528 GCF_014529385.1 Adiantum capillus-veneris
TTTGTTCTGCTTTCATTTTATTTTACTTCATTTTATGTACCCAGACATGGTATCAGATTCAATAGTTTGTAATGGTTTGGTCTCATATGTCGTTTTGGCCTTTTGAAGATGTTAAATATATCATTTCATCTCTCGCTCTCTCTCGCTCTCTCTCTCTCTCTCTCTCTCTCTCTATCAATCTCCATTCCCCTAGTTCTCTATGTATCCCTCCTTCCCTTCATTTCTCTCTCTATCCCTCTCTTGTATGACTTTCAGGTTTGTGGACTCTGTCCAACTTCTAGTGTTGCCTACACACACGCTCCCCCCCCCCCACCCCACCCCTTCTCTCTCTCTCTCTCTCTCTCTCTCTCTCTCTCTCTCTCTCTCTCTCTCTCTCTCTCTCTCTCTCTCTCTCTCTCTCTCTCTCTCTACCCCCGCCCGGCAAGGCGCAAACCAACTACACGCTGCATATAATGACTACCAAAACCCCAAGTGAGCACCGTGAAAAATGAGCGATTCCTTGTCTCAGTCCCTTTTCACTGATCTCTGTTGTCTTCTCTAAAGGCAATTTGCAATCTCTAAGAGAGAAGTGCTAGCTCACATGCCACATCTCTCTCTCTCTCTCTCTCTCTCTCTCTCTCTCTCTCTCTCTCTCTCTCTCTCTCTCTCACACACACACACACACACACACACACATCTCGTCTCTAGTTGTCTTTTCCCTGTTGCGTGCTTTCATGCACATTCAAGCGTTCTGCACAACTAGGCAATTGCTTGAATTATACTAATCTCTTTATACTACAAGCCACTCTATCACTTATGCACAATTTTGATCGAAGGTACATTTTGCTCCTGCAACTGAATATGATAGTAGGGAAGGTACAAAGAGCAAGCCCGTGTGTGTACAATGCAGGCTAAATCTTGATGCAGTGTTAGGGAGAGAAAGAGAGAGTGATCTCTACAATGGAAGGAGGCCAAGGAGTAGCTGGGGAAAATGTGGCTCATGGATTGGCTGGCATCGTTGTGCATATTCAGGGCGGCGTGGATGTGGATGCTAGTAGGTGGGGGCATAGGTGGGTGAAGATGTGGCCAATAATAGGTTGCGCAATGGAGCAGTTGCAGAACTTCCACTATACTGCACGACTGTTTGTTGTATTACTTCTGTCAACTGCTATTTGTTGTCCAAGCTAGATAGTGGTGCATCCACAAATTTCATTTTCAACCCTCATTTTCCAATGAAGGACCCCCCCCCCCCCTCTCTCTCTCTCTCTCTCTCTCTCTCTCTCTCTCTCTCTCTATATATATATATATATATATATATATATATTGTTTCAACATTCCTTCAATGCTTGCGAGAAGTTGGCACTTGGATTCTGCTTGTTTGAGCCCGCCTACTTGGGATTGACTCTGCCATCTTTTGAAGGTAGCCGGATTCTCATATCTCTCCATCCCCCTCTCCCCGCATGGCACAACTAGTCTACACGATTCATTTTCGTTCCTCTGCTAGGTGTGCTCAGTAGTCACCATGTCCGTGACGCTTGTTCTCGCTCATTACCGGCTAAGTCCTTTTGGATTGAGTCTTTGTTTGCCACGTGGAGAGCATTCGCTTCCTCATTTACCAGCCAAGTCCTTTGCAACGGGTCTTCTTTTGCCATGTGGAAAGCCTGAATATAGGTGTGAATTCAGTCTCAGATGTGATATGTGATTTTAAAGTGAGAAAATCTCAGTAAAGTGTATCTCTATGTCTTCTTGCGACGTCCACTTTTGATGGAGCTCATCAAACCATCAATGCCCTTCAATGTTACGGAAAAATGTGTCTCAACTTAATATTGTGCCATTTTTAATTCCAAAAATGATGGTTGAGGGCAAGGGAAAATTCCACCCCAAAATAAAGAGAAATTGTAAAAACCCAAAAAACAAACCTAATTTTTTGAAATTTCCTCTTGTTAAATTCAAGAAAAGAAATTTTGTATGTTTAGAAAAATCATTTTTTTGGAACAATGCTGCCCGCTTATGATCGCCCCACCCCTACCCGCTCAACAATTGTGTTTGGTGTAGATTAGTGTTGAAAAATAAAGGGAATGTATTTTTGACAACTGAAATTGTAAAATCCCAACTCTAAAGAAAACTGAGAAATTTACTAAAGTATTAGTGGAATTACTGGTAAAAGCTTTGACCGAGAAATTTCATGTTTGCCCTTAATTCTTTGAGAGACTATTTTTTTCTAACCCTGGCGTCGCCACCGAATCCTATTTCAACAGCCATTCACGGAATCTCATCTCCTCGACTCACGCATGCCTTGCCAAATGCGTGAGTTGTAGTAGACATTCACCACCAGTGACCATCCTGGTTGCACTGCTCATGCTCTACATCATGGTATTGATGGGCAACATCATGACGTACTCGTGAGTCGTAGCAACTTAGCAAGTTACAACTTGCTCAAGACAACTCCTCTCAGTTCTGTAGGTCAAAGGCTGTTCATGCAACTGGTCATCCTCGATTCCTCAGTCTCATAATAAGTTGGTATTTCCTATGGTAACATCGTTATAAAGAAGATTTGTACAATTTCCAAAGGATGCAACTGATCCTCTTTACCGAGACAACCTTTGATGGACTCCTGAGTCCTGCCTGACAGTGGCACTGCTTAGCTATTGCTGCCGCCAACGATGAAGACAAAAAAATGATGGACAGCCGCAAGGAAAACATCACGTACGTCAGGCAAATGCCGCATCTCTCTCTCTTTCTCTCTCTCTCTCTCTCTCTCTCTCTCTCTCTCTCTCTCTCTCTCTCTTCGCTAGTCGCATGAGTTGTCAAGCTGCAGTGCACACCTGCCAGAGCAAAGAGGTTACGACCCGTGTCTGGGTCACGATGTGTGTTGAGAGAGAGAGAGAGAGAGAGAGAGAGAGAGAGAGAGAGAGAGAGAGAGAGAGAGAGAGAGAATGCATGTGATGGCCTCATGTCTGGCGAGCATGCTCGATGGATTTTCAACGATGCTAGTGTAGCTGATGGTTGTCTCTGCTCGCCTCTCTCTTAAGTGAGGTGATGTAGGAGAAGTCACAGGCAGCTCTCTCTCTCTCTCTCTCTCTCTCTCTCTCTCTCTCTCTCTCTCTCTCTCTCTCTCAAGTGGAAGATGCACGTGACTGACGCATTTGGAAAAGCACCTGAGGTGCCTATCACGTGCCTCTCTCTCTCTCTCTCTCTCTCTCTCTCTCTCTCTCTCTCTCACAGTGGGCACACACACAACGTGCACTCATGCCCACGCAAACAACACTCTTGGTGCTCAAAGTCGCCATGTCGGAGGCAGGCTTCTTCAACAAGTGCTGCAGTTGATATTGTGTGTGTGTGTGTGTGTGTAATGTGTGTGTGTGTGTGTGTGTGTGTGTGTGTGTGTGTGTGTGTGTGTGTGTGTGTGTGTGTGAGAGAGAGAGAGAGAGAGATGTTGATGCTTATAGGTACGTCTGTGTGGGCCGTGGCAATGGCAAGCTCCAAACACTTGAGTAAAGCAGCGGCTATTGCTAGCCTGGAAAAGGATCTTCGTCATGGCTGTGGCTTGAAGGCTGTGCAGGCAATGGGGACGATATTGACCTGCAACAACAGGATAAGGAGTATCAGCATGAGTCACTTGCCGTTGCTGCGCACCGTAGGAGCTGGCCTGCCTGACAATGTAGCGCTCGATGTCATCCAGCCTCTCGCCCTGCGGCCATGGAAGATCCGATGCAACTTCAGCAGGTGCGCACAAAGCAATTGAAGCGGAGAAGGAAGACCTAGGAAAAGGAAAAGGGGACTCTGGAGAGCGGGAGAGAGAGAGAGAGAAAGAGAGAGAGACTTGCAGGTGATGGCCGCCCTGTAGTTAATCGCTCCTTTCAAAGATATTAAACCCCCGCAGCCCGTCTCTTTCTAACCGTCCTCTCCCAAGGACACGTGTGAAGGTCAAATCCGAAGAACTCCTCCCTCTCTCTCTTCTTTTTGTTTTCGGAGTCAGGTCCCTCTCTCTCTTCTTCTCCTAGTCTCCCTTGTCGGACCACATAAATGCTCTCTCTCTCTCTCTCTCTCTCTCTCTCTCTCTCTCTCTCTCTCGGCCCGTCCTCCCGCCGGAGACATCTAAGAACGCTACGTGTCAGGGGGGGAGCCAGAATCCCCTCCCCCATTATCTATTAATATAGATATAGATAGATGAAATCGCAAATAGACCTAATATGTACCGTATGTATATTTATATAAATGCATATTGTATATTGTAAATGAAGTATTATTTACATGGTTATATAAATAGTGTGTAAATAGTGTAAATTTGAGAAATAGCATTTGAAATGATACGATGTCTTCTTCTTCAAGACTTTTAAATCTCTCTTGAGAGACACATGTCAAACAATCAAAATGAACGACCTTCACTCAAATGGATACCAAGGCCTCTAGCAAGCCAATAAAAAAAAGTTGTAAAACATCTAAAATGTCATGATTATTTGCATGGTTATATAAATGCATATTGTATATTGTAAATGAAGTATTATTTGCATGGTTATATAAATAGTGTGTCGATAATGCAAATTTGAAAAATAGCATTTGAAATTATATGATGTCTTTTTTTCCAAGACTTTTAAGGTTTTCTCGAGAGACACATGTCAAACAATGAGACACGAACTACCTTCACCCATATAGATACCAAGGCCTTTAGCAAATCAATTTAAAAAAACTTATAAAACATCTAAAATGTCAATGTGAAGGGTAATAGTGTAGAATATGAAAAGCTTTGTGAAATGAAAAGTCAAAAGATTTGAATATGAAAAGGGCCAACTTAAGGACAATCAAAAAGTGGCTGGAAGCAAGTAAGTGTGCCAAATTTTTTTTGAAACGTGCGTGATTAGAGGGGTATCTATGAAGATACCCTTTGTAAAACTAAGGACAATCGGCATGCCAATGAGTTGGACGAGGCAGGTGGCCCAAGAGTCGACGGATGGCGAAGGGTAAACGAGATTTAAATTTAAGTGGTAGCAATTATTAATGATTTTGAATGAAAAGGATCCGGAAAAAAAAAGCTTAGCCTATATTAAACATTTTTCACACCAAAGACTATCTCTTTCACGAATTCTCAAGATTTTCATCCTAAATTAATTTTCATTTAATGTTGTCCTTCATGCCAACCTTGCAATCCTATTGACCAGTTTACCCGAAAGCCCTAAAGGGGTTGTCTAGTGTGCGTGCATAGCTTTCACACTCGACTATTGTTCTTTTTCTTTTCTTTATCTTGAGCTTAGTCTTTTCCTCCCTTGAGGTACATTTGTACCACATATTGAATTGAACTTTTAAAAGCTATGGCATTTCCAAGAGTTCAAAAGTTATCTTTTGTATTCATTAATTTCAATAGCACACCACGCTTCCTTCAGAATCATCAAAAAGATTGTTGCATAGCTAAGATTGATTCCTCACGTAAAGAAAGTGAACTTACAAACCTGCAAGTCTAAGGATCTAGTGACATATGCACTATAGTTCAACTATTTGCCTTCACATTAACTGGATAACTGCCTCTAGGGGGCCTCCATTGTTTTAACTTGTCCAGACCTTGACTCGCTTGTTTCCCTTGAACCCAATTAATTTCTTCCTCATATTCGTTGGGAATCTAGGAATTTGAAGGCAAACCCCGGGCACCACTCGTCGTCATCGGCTTCGCAATATCACCCTCACTATCGTCGCCTTTATGCACTCCTCCTTGCCTTTTCCCTTCCCTAACTTCACAGCCCTAGCTACACCACAACCCTTGCCCTCAAAGGAACAGGAGCTCCTCCCTCGGTGCTTCTCTGCTCCTCCCCGAGTGTGCCCCCACCCCACAAACAATATCGCTAGTGCTTTTTTTTTTGGGGGGGGGGGGGGGGGGGGGGGGGGGGGGGGGGGGATCTCTTGTGAGGGAAAAGCAAGAAATGAAGGCAGCACCAAGAGAGAGATATAAGGTGCTTATGCATGCAGAGCTTCATAAGGGAAAGGTGGAAACTTGTCTTGGGTGGTCACACACTTGTTAAAAATAGATTAAAAACCTCTATAAATAGCAAAGAAGCAGCATTTTGGAGGGCTTTTTTCCACTTTTGAGAGAAGAAGCAAGAGTTTTTTAAAGAGAGCCGAGAAGAACATTTTTTCTAACCCATTTTTTGCAAAGAAGCTAAGCAAGAACCCATTCAATTCTCATATTTCTTGTGTCATTTCCCATCCCCCTTCTTCTCTGTTGCTTGTCTGTACTGTGAAATCGGTTGTGTGTGTGTGTGTGTGTGTGTGTTCCAATAACAATATAACATTTACACCAAAGAATCCTTTCGCATTACAAAAGACACTAGAAACTATGTCAATGAAAAGGTGGTATAATTCCCATTCATAGTACAGAACAGTCTTTATACACAAGTGTTGAAATCAAGGGCCAGAAGATATAATAGTCCGTCATCTTCAAGCCAAGGAACTTGGAAAATCATAGTCGAGAAGGTATCCCTCACCTGCACCCATGGAAACAACACAACATTTAGTTAGCATTGGTACCTTATGCAGGTGATGCATGGGTATCCCACATGTTATAGATACCACCCAACTAGATTGCTTTCAGAGATAAATAATAAGGAAGGTCAAGCTAATCATATATTCAGAAATGAAATCGTTTACAAGGGGGGGGAAAACATATGAAGCCCCTTGTGCTTTACAAGCTCTCATAAGATAAAGTTCAGCTAAAGAAACTATTCAAGTGCCTCTACCGGCATATATGCATGAGGAATACTCACAACCATCAAACAGTTCGGACAACAGTCCATTTCAAGGCCAAAAGTCACCTGAGATTGAGTCAATTCCACATACAAAGGGTGTTTTTTCTTTTAGCTCTACCCAACCTTGACGCATTCATGTCAAACAATTGGCCTTGGATACCATTCGATCTCTATAACATTTGTCATAACATGTGTGTGTTTTAGATTTAGAACCTTAAAAGAGGTTGATTTCTAACGGTCAATGCCAATGTACCTACTTGTATACTGTTCTTCCATAATATCATGAGGAAGTACCTATCATCCTTACGGACTAAACAATATATGGACAGCAATAGCATATAAAAAAGGTGTATATACAAATGCTCATGTTATTTAAGAACCAATAATTAAGAGACCTCATTATTTTTCATGTTGTGGCTATCTTGTTGGAAAAACACCAACAATTTATCACCATAGCGTGAGTATAAATCTGTTTAACAGAAATTCTAAAAAGGCCAGCATTCAACCTGTATTTTGATCAAATTTTCCACACATCAATTTATTGTTATTTTCATACGGATCCTCATCTAAGGTTTCGAGGCATGATGTTTATATATATATATATATCATGTTTTCATAATATTCATCCACTAATATATCATGCTCAAGAGTTTACATCATACAATTGTAAAGAGCATGATCCGCTCAAGGAAATAACATATCAGTAATAAACAATTATTAAAAGACTAGAATTTACTGAGTAGGTGCTGATGCACCTACCTGTGCGTCATATCCTCCAATTTTTTTGAAATAATAACCAAAGGTTGCATTCTTCTTGTGTAGCTCTGTGGGTATCTCAAGAACCATTGATGCCTAATAGGCTTGAAAGGTAAACAACCCAATTTCCTTTTTGGTTAATAGCTACTCCCATCATATGAGCTTTCAAATCCATCTGCCCAGAATCTCTTCATATAACAGAATTGCACACATTGTGAGTGTGTGAGTGAGTACACATGCGGATCAACGCGAAAGAGAAAGATCCAAATACCCCATTGTAAATGTGTGTGTGTGTGTGTGTGTGTGTGTGCGCGCGCGCGTGCGATAGAGAGAGAGAGAGAGAGAGAGAGAGAGAGAGAGAGAGAGAGAGAGAGAGAGAAATACAAATACTACTTCGAATGTGTCTCTGAGGCAAGGACCAAGAAGAAAGAGAGAAAGAAAGCTGATCGTGCAGGCGTGCGTGTGTGTGCGTGCACGCGCGCGCACGCGCGTGTGTGTGTGTGTGTGTGTGTGTGTGTGTGTGTGTGTGTGTGTGTGTGTGTGTGTGTGTGTGTGTGTGTGTGTGTGTGGAGATGGACGTCGCTGATTGTGCATGTGTGTGTGTAAATAGGTAACTGAAATGCAGATAGACAATGCTGACAAAAATCACCGAATGTGCATGTGTTTGTGTGTGTATGTGTGAATAGGTGTGTGTGTGTGTGTGTGTGTCTGTGTGTCTGTGTGAGCATGTCCTAATGTGTGTGTGTGTGTGTGTGTGTGTGTGTGTGTGTGTGTGTGTGTGTGTGTGTGTGTGTGTGTGTGTATGTGTGTGTGTATCCCAATATTCATTGACTAGACTCAAAGTAGTGCTAGTATCTACGACCATGCATGATACAAAAATTGACCTAATTCTCCATAGGTACCTATCTATGTGTTTTTATGCCAAAAACCCGGGGTTTATCATTTAAGAGTGTGTTTACAGCCTGCTAGATGTTATGCATCCCATAGCAACAAGTGATAGTCATGATTATGAAACCAAGTGGGAATTTTATGAATCACATAAACCCCGAACCTATCTCCATTCTCTGTCAGTCTCAGAGTTTCAAGAAGCTTACTTTCGGCATTTGTCTTACAAACAATATAAGCAATCTATCAAAAATCGAACAGCATTTCGTTTGTATTCTTCACGAATTTCAAAAATTTCAACTATCGCCATCTCCAAGGAGACCCTCACGAGAGGTTTAAGGCATTCAACAACATAGATGTTATTCCTTTGTCTCATACCATGGCAAAAAAACCTCATGTTTTACCAGTTTCGAGTTGCAACTTCCACTTTAAACGTCAAACATTTTTTTGTATGATTACAGACCATAAATCTTCTTTAAAGACTGCAAATTCAATGAGATACAAATGTTCAACCAAAAACTATTTATGTTCACTATGCTAATGCTTTAAAAAACTAAGTGTGTATTTGTTGTTCCAAAGGTTTTATGTAAGCAAATCTAACCAATTTAGGGCATCACTTTGCTCCCATTTGAAATAGCTTTCTGAAAACTCTATGAACTCAACCTCTCTTAATGCATTCAACAAGAGGATTAGGTTAAAAAATCATAAGTAATATCATATTTACCAAAGATTCTATCTACGACTGGTCTTTGCCACCATCTATACAACTTACCCATCATTGTCACTTTATCAGGAGTCACTATGCTTTTCTAAGTAGGAGTCACTATGTCACTGAATCAAAGAGACCAAGTTCTCAATAGGTACAGTTAACATTACCTGCCTGGCAAAAATTGGGCAGCATCTTGTTTGTAAATCGAACAAATTTCAAAAATTCAGTTATTGCCATCTCACAATGAGACCCTCCACGGGAGGTTTACGGCTCGCCATTCATGGCTTATACCGCAAAAGTCGTTAAACCATAGATTTCTTAATGCATTTAAGTATATAATTTTATGCATCTTATTTTGCAAAATGAACTCTTGTACAAAAAGCCAAATTGCTATCTTTCTCAAAACACACTAAGATAGATTTTTAGGCTAGGTCAACACATCTTTTTCTGTCCTGCAATGTAATGTGTGAAACATTTATAACTTCAATGCTTTTTCTTCATACAAAGCCACCAAACAGTCCAGCATAATGATCTATATATTAAAAAAACTTTAAACAAGATTTCCTTAGCATGCTTGTCTTGGAGACTTAAAATATAACCAGATTCTAAGTAGGTGCATGCACACCTACCTGTGTAGTCGAATGCTAGCTTGAGTCATGTGTTCGAACGGATTACAAAAGCGATAATGCCTTTGATGATTGATTCTTATGCCGTTGACTCCACTGGCTTGATTATTGCAAGAATGGAAGCTGTTAGCAGATGTTGATAGCCGGCAAGGGCTAGTGTGTATCATGAAATCCTGATCCATAGTAGCTGCATGGGCTACCTTGCTTGCTGCTAAAATCTGTGACTGATAATGAACACTCTGTGATGATTGTATTCTCTGTGTTGATACTCACCAATGGGTGAGTGTGTTCTAAAAGCATTCTACAATCTGTGTGTGTGTGTGTGTGTGTGTGTGTGTGTGTGTGTGTGTGTGTGTGTGTGTGTGTGTGTGTGTGTGTGTGTGTGTGTGTGTGTGTGTGTGTTGCTTATCAAATCGTGAGAGATGCATAGAGGTGGTGAGAAGCACGAACCAGGACTGCCGGTTATGGATGACCATGAGAAATGCTTGCAGTGAAGAACATCTGGGTTTGGTTCACAGCCACATTCGCAGCACAACAAAGGCAAATGTGAATCCTCTTGAAATAGGCATGTGATCTCGATGCGCACGGAGGCAAAGGGATGAACGATCGCTGCTGAGAGGAGATTGTGACGAGCCAAGAGCAAGCTTTGCTAGGGGCCGTGTGCACGATGCTGCATGTTTGATTGCACAAATGTACGCAAGGCTGTCTATCGCAGAGATAAGGTGTGGCGAGCACCAAGCATTCCAAAGAACCACGCGCCCATCATGTGGGTAGGTGCATGTGAGGGTAAGTGTTTGTAAACCACACATTAGAGTCAACCAATTGGAGTGGGAGACCACCATGAATGAGTCCATGTGTGAACAGTATTATCGATACAAGCTAACAAGTGAGAACTATGCTAATTCCATTAAAGAAGAAAAAGAAGAATAGGATTTTATCATCGTATTAAAATATCCCAAGAGACCACAAGGCTCTATCCGACAAGAGTTGAACTCAAGACCTGTTATTCAAGAGAGAAATGGCATACTCAATCTACCACACAAGGGTGATAGAAATAAATCCAAGTACTAATATTATCAGCAGATATATTTCAAGTGGGTGAGTCACAGAATTATGGAAAAGTCCAATGAGGTATTTTTGTCGGTATTGGTATGTCATGAGTCATTTTTTTCAAATTGAACAGATTGTGGATAATGTATACCAATGCATTCAAGCATTATCTATAGCCAGCCAAGGTTTACCAAAGTCACTGTCGTCTAGATAGCGAGAGCGAGATCACCAAAGAGTGAAGCAGTCAACCAAGGGTTAGCCAATGAATTGTTAGCTAGATAAGTGTGTGTGTGTGTGTGTGTGGAGATGTAATTATACACACACACACACACACACACACACACAATTTAGGGATGTAAAAAACCGTCCCTTGGGACATCATTTAAAGCATGTGAAGGTGGGGTGGGTAGATCAGGTACATGGCCTCTAAGTATCCGGTTAGATCCAATTTAACGATACACCACATTTTGTAAGGCAATCAACTGTGTGTCAATTTTTAGGTAGATATGATCAAGCAATTGGGAACATAGCTAAACTCTTAAAGAAACCACTACATTGAGAGACTAAAACAAACATCATTGAGGTTATGATACTGTTATGAGCAGGTGCTTGAGCCAGATTGCCAATGTTTGTGACCTATAGCCAATAGAGGGTAAAAATAAACTATTGTTTCTAGATAAGAATGTGTGTGTGATCCATCATGTCGGACAATGTGGCAAGGGTAGGGTCTGCATGGTGGGAAGCCAATCCTTGTCAAGGATACTAATAAAGAAAACACAGGATAGGGATTCCGAACCTGAATATGGAATGAGACAGAAAGGTCTCATCTACTAAGGGTAAAAACACATTGTCTTGTTTAAATGTGTGTGTGTGTGTGTGTGTGTGTGTGTACCCCCTATTCTTTGTGTTGTGCAAAGAAAGAGAGAGAGAGCGAGAGAGAGAGAGAGAGAGAGAGAGAGAGAGAGAGGTGTTGTGTGTAAGAGAAAGTGAGAAGCAGGGTGCTCCCTACAAGAGTGTGGGTGTTGGAGGGTGTGTGCAATTGAGGTTTTGTTACTAGAAGAGAGTGTTTTCAAAAGGTGTTTCTAAGAGGATAGGGTGATCTGGATACCCTAGGCTATAGAGAGGCATTTGCGAGTGTTTCTAGGTGTGTCCCATTTCCCCCTCTGCAATGTGAAAAAAGTACTATTTGGAGTGCTTGTTAGGTGAACTAAACTCCTAAACATATAGTTGTTGTTATCTTTTGATGTTGCAAGAGGTTATCTTGAAACATCAAGACATTTGTAAGATTTTGTAAAAGTCAACAATGCAGAAGTATAGAGCACCAGAGAGAATACACAAGAGACAAATATATTTTCACACACACATACATAGATACTATTGAACCAAACAAATGTCCAATGATTTAGTTATTATACAATGGGGGCAAGGTACTGCTTTTATACTAGCCTGGGGGTCCTTAAGTAGACCCTATAAATGAGAGAGAGTGTAAAAAGAGAGAGAAAGATGGTGGTTAGAGAGAGAATGTGAGAGAGAAGACGCAAGAGAGAGACAGAGAGACACAAATAGGCACACAATAGTTTTCTCATTCATTGATCCATCAATTACAACATAAAAGCATTCTTTTATAACTTTCCCATGCCCTTGGTGCCTCCTCTTAGGAAACCCTTGAATGCTCCCACAAACCTTAGTTGAATGTCTAGGAATGAGTGCATGTAGCTTTTACGGTTCAACACATGGGACACATGCACTTTTGAGCCCATGGTAGAAATTTATGGCTCGATATCGCATCACAAGATTAGTAAATACGTTTTCAGCAAAAAGAAAAATAGGTCCTCAAACTCTAGAATTTGGAAGTGGTGATGGAAGCCACAAGGATTCCCTTTTATGCAAAGATCATCCAACAGGTGTGGATACCTTCAACCCAAAAAGGGGGACTACTGAAATTTATGGCAAGACAGTGGAGGTGATGACAAGAGAGTTGTCCAATGTGTTACAATTACCCTTTTTTGCTTAGCCTACACTATTCAATTTAGATGATGTTAGCAAGTTTTTAAATGAAGATGCATCAACAACCAAAAAGAAGTGCAAGAACGATGGAGAGGGCATTCTAATAGTTGCACTTGAATTCAAGCTAGTATACAAATTCATTGCCGAAGCCATTAGCCCTAAAACCAGCCCGACCTATGCCTTTGAGAAGCTATTTAGTATGCTATTGGCAACGATTAAGAATCCCAAGGCTGAAATCAATATTAGTTAGTCCTTATATAGTAGCCTTGTGCAACAAATGGAGGATCGAGACCACTACATAGTAGACATAAGAGAGTTACTTGAGAGAGATACAATGTAGGGTAGCAACCGCGAGATGGCTTGTGAATGGAAAATATATATTAAATTGGCAGTAGAATGTACAAAAGACCTCAAGCACAGCTCGTGCCTTTACGGATCAAAAGTACTACAAAGGGGTTTTTTGGTAGAAAACATAAGAGAGCTACTTGAGAGAGATACAATGTAGAGTAGCACCCTTGAGCTAGCTTGTACACTATCATTCTTCGTGATGTCAACTAGGATGGAGTGTGATAGCTTGTAATACTTGGACCCACTCACCAAAGCTCCTCCTTTTTCCATTAGATACAATCACTTTCCCGCTTTATAGCCCGTCAAAGTCAATAGATGAGAGGTCATTTTGAAAAATGCATCGGTTCCTAGAACTCAAGACTTGTTTAAAGTAGCAAAAGAGGACAACTTTTATGCAGGTAAGAATAGATTGGTTCTTTAAAAACTTTCCTCCCATGACTAAGTTTTTCTTGCAGAAAATATTCATCCATGCCTTCTATATCTATTTGTAAACCTTGAATTGCAATCCGCTTATAATCAGGCATTTTGACCATCTATATAATCCAATTCCTCTGGCTAGAATCTTAATGCTAGTTAGAATAACCTTTGGTTTCAAGTGCTATCTTAAATTACCCTTTTTGTATACCCTCTTATGAACTAACCCTTACCATAGTAGGTTTACTAATTATACCATAATCATCATTTCCCAAAGGTGTTCTACAACTCTTTTTTACTTATTTATTTATTTTTAAAGTTCTCTGATGAGCTTGATATGAATTAATGAGAGAATGTCACAAATAGACCTAGCATATCCTTTGCAAAGGGTTCTCCAACAAAAACATCAAATCCCAAAACCTACTCTTTTTTCTGGAGCTTGCAATGCTAATTCCTTCTAGTAAGGATATGCCACCAACAAGTTTCCAAAACCAGATTTTTGTCAAGAGGCTCACACTTCTTCTGAAAGAGTATCACATTTCTGGATTGTTAGAATGCTCTCAATACATTAGCTCTTACTATACTTGTTAGTCAGTAAATCCTTGTTCTTGATGCATCTAGAGCCAATTACAAGGTTGTGTCTAAAGCAAATGTGTGTACATCCACCTTGTAGATTGTGCCCATGAAGACTCTGATTATCGGACACTCGACTTTGATTATCGGACACGGGTGCATGAGGGTAGCATTCAAGTGTTTACATCTGACACGGGTGCCTTCACCTAAGCCTCTCGCTTTTGCCTTATCCCCGGTTGGAATAAATCTAAAAAGAACTTTCCATAGGAAAACATTGTCCCTCTCTTCACATTTGAAGGTGGTCTATAGCTCTCAAAAAATCCACGTGATTGTTTGTATTTGTGTTATCCCTTGCATGCTAGTCTCTTAGTACTTCCCTATTAGTTGTATGCTAGTGGAAAAAGCCTTAGCATTTAATTCATTTTTATAAGCTTTGGAGATAAATTCACGATGGCTTTAAGTGGTGGGTGAGCATTATTGATCCTCAGGACCTATCTCGCTCATGACTAAATAACAACATGACATTTAATGAAGGGGGGTAAAAGGATCCATGGTGTTATAGTCTACACAAAGAACACTAGATATTCAATAACAACATGACATTCAATGAAGGGGGGTAAAAGGATCCATGGTGTTATAGTCTACACAAAGAACACTAGATATTCAATAACAACATGACATTTAATGAAGGGGGGTAAAAGGATCCATGGTGTTATAGTCCACACAAAGAACACTAGATATTCATGGCTGTAGGCGTCTCATTAAAACCAAACCCATGCACAAAATAAACTTGGACAATGTGGGCAACCCATGTTTACTGGAATATGGGCTTAAAAAAGTGGGCATGGGTACATGATGTGTGCATGGGTGAAGTGGTTAGTCCACACGCTTGTGAACATAAACTGTCAGGACACCGGCAAGGCCGGACTAGACAAGGGCAAGGCGGGCTAGGCAATGTGGAAAGGGAGTCCAACCAGGGCAAAGGGCCAGGGGCTATGCTATATAGTGGGTGGCTGGGTGGTGGACTCCTAGGTTTTAGTTCCCATTGTCTAACATTGGTATCAGAGCCAGGTTTCGATCTTGGGACCTGTGGGTTATGGGCCCACCATGCTTCCGCTATGCTGGCAAGGCCGGACTAGACAAGGGCAAGGCCGGGCTAGGCAATGTGGAAATGGAGTCCAACTAGGGCAAAGGGCTACGGGCTATGCTATATAGTGGGTGGTTGGGTGGTGGACTCCTAGGTTCTAGTTCCCCTTGTCTAACATAAACCCATAGGTTTCCAAGTTGAAGCCTCGGCTCATGAGGAGGTAGCACCTTTTTTTCTGCTTTTCCAAGTTTACCTTGTCTTGAGATCCTACAAAACACTTTTTCGCCATTGGTCCTCTCACCCACCCTCATCGAATGTCATGTGCCATTTAGTCTCAAGGATTATATTGAATGAACTTTCTTCTCAAGATTATATGGTTATTTAGTAAAAAGTTAAGATCTACTCATTAGGAAGTAAAGTGCATATTTCAAGGAGTGCATCATTTCAAGAATTGAAATGATGAAGATTCTTGATGTTGATTCTTTCAAATACACTTGACCCAAGGCCATGTTAGGATTTGAAGGTCTCCTTATTCTTTCAAAACATCAACAGAAGTAGTATCCTTCCCTATGGAAGGGCATCCGTTTACTTTTACCTTCTAATGACAAAATATCACAAAAACTACAAGTGAATTCTGGTAAGGAAGCGTGTAAAATATAAGAAGGTAGACTTGTGCTTGGAGAGGAATATTGACAAAATTTCTCTCTACAGGATTTTGTGTAGGTCAAAACATTCACCATTGGTTGAAAGCAGGCTTTGGTAGTACAAAAAAGGACCATTGTTTTCCACCTTATTGGTGCTTGGACCACATAGCCTTTGGAATTTTGGAGAGAATCCAATGGCTGCAAAAATGTATTTAAAAGTTCGAAGGTAAATTATAAGTACAAAAGTGAAAGTGTGGCCATAAGTGTGAAAGAAACGTAAGGTGATGGGTCCTTATTGTTGGGAGTGGTGAATTTTTTTAACATGTGGGAGAGAGCAATGTTGTGCTATCTAAAAATGAGGGTCCTATTAGGAGTAGCTTTGCTTGCAATTGTTGCATGAATTGTAGCTTGCTCTATTGATATGATCGAGTTGTTAGCTACAATGTCTAAGATAGTGCTCAGCCCTAATTGTCCTATTTCTCTCACTTTTAAAGGACCTTACAGCACTTTGCAATGAGGACCCCAATACATGAACCTATCGCCAGAGTCTCACCTAGGACCAAACCAAAATCAAAGGGCAACGACGATCTCACCTTAGCATCAACAAGACACCGACACCTAACAATAGTGGACGAGCAAAAAATCGCCCTTAACACAAAGAAAAGTGCTAAGTAGAGCATGTCGGTGGAAGAATCAGAGTGAGAATTTGTCCTTTTTTATGATGAGGGTATGAGAAAGTCTACATCAAGGGAAAGAGGTAAACATTGAACATCCATAAGTCATTACTTTGTTTCTTTCCTAATTGTCCTATTTCTCTCTCTTCTAAAGGACCTTACAGCACTGTGCAATGAGGACCCCAATACATGAACCTATCGTCAGAGTCTCAACTAGGACCAAACCAAAATCAAAGGGCAACGACGATCTCACCTTAGCATCAACAAGACACCGACACCTAACAATAGTGGACGAGCAAAAATCGCCCTTAACACAAAGAAAAGTGCTAAGCAGAGCATGTCGGTGGAAGAATCAGAGTGAGAATTTGTCCTTTTTTATGATGAGGGTATGAGAAAGTCTACATCAAGGGAAAGAGGTAAACATTGAACATCCATAAGTCATTACTTTGTTTCTTTCCTCATGTTTAAACCATGCATGTTTGAATGCATCTTTGCATGCATGCATGTGTATATGCAATCAAGTGTGCTGTTGGCTTCAAAAAAACTGTGTTTTGATAAATGTGGGATGATTCCCCGGTTGGTTAAACTTTGCATGCTTCCCTATTTTGCTATGTAGTACTAGGTATACATGCATGTTTAGATGTGCTAAATCTTTGAGCATACCTAAATCAAATTATGTGTTGCAGGAGGCATATTTCTAGGTTCATTATAGTATGCATGTTCTGAAACTAGATTCCATACATTGTCATATTTGGTAGTAAATAGTACCAAATTGGTATTATTATGTATAGTATGCATGTTGTGACATTTAATTCTATTACAATATAAGGTATGCATGTTTAGATGTACTACAACATTGAGCAAGATAGAAAACCAGATTATGTGTTGTAGGAGGCACATTTATGAGTTGCATATAGCATGCATGCTGTGAAATCACATTCTACATAGTACCAAAAATGGTAGTATGTAGTATCATCTACATGTTTTGAATCTATGGTCTATATACTATTAAATTTGTTGTTACCATATACATGTGGTAGTGATGTGTGTGAACACACTTAGGACCGTGGAGGCATTTTTTTCCCTCACTAGGAGGTTTTTTCCCCCGTGCATTGTATATATGCCCATTTATTCTAGGGCTATCTATCTTTTCATTTCACACTAAGTAATACACTCTTTGTTGTGTGCCTTGAGCTTCCTTCGTCTTCTCCAAGCTATGTGTGTTTTCCTGCAACCCTAATTCCAACAATTGGTATCAGAGATGGTTACATCCTCCGGGCTTAGTCGCCAGCAATTCCAATACGCCTGCTCACTTTCTCTAATTTTTGTGAGATTTGGCGAGCATTTACAGGTCAACAAAAATTTTGGGGGAGCTCAAAGACCTTAGCTTGCTTAGATTTCTAATTCAGGCCCCTTTCGGCCTCCTCTTTTTGTTTCTCCTTTTTTTGAGCAGTTTTCACATCAAGTACAGGAATTCGTCATAGGCAACAACAACACAAATGTGTTCAAGATGTTTGTTGTTGAGGACAGGTTGGATGGGGACAATTACCCCATGTGGGCTTACATGATGCAACATGTTCTTGTGTCAAAAGGTGTCTGGAATATTGTGCAAGGCATTGATGTACGTCCTGGTTCTGAGGATACAGGCAATGTTGAGGGATGTTGCAGGTCTTGCTGCAAGGATTGTTGTTGTTAGAGTTGTTTTGCCTACGATAGAACAAGCTCGGTGAGATGTAAAAGATATACGGACTCATGCATTGATTGTGTTTTATATGAAGTGCACTATTACTCCTCACATTCATTCAGCAAAATCTGCAAAACAAGCTTGGGATATTCTGGCTGGTCTTTATGCAAGTCGCAATGAGGCTAAAATCGCATTGCTGCGTAAAGAGCTGGAATCGTAGATTATGCTTGAGAAAGATGACATGGACACTTTCCTTGCTCGTGTCAAGGATATCAATGAGCAACTTATTTTTGCAGCAAGTGAAGTCATTTCAGACAGTTTCCTTGTGCAATTGTTCTTGATGCCTTGCCAGCCACTTACCAGACTTTTGCTAGTACTTGGAGACTTATGACCCAAGGAAATCCTGAAGTTGTCATGTTTGATGCATTGTACACATTGATGTTGCAATAGTCACTGTCCAAAAAAAACAAGACTAGACAACGTGCAATTGAACAGGCTTTTATTGATGCTCAAAGAAAAGGTGGTAACAGCAATGTAGCCACTTCTTATGGTTCTTCTGCAAGTGGAAAATCACCTGTTCCTGATGCTTCTGCTGGCAACAATTCATCTGGAAATTTTGGTGATAAGGGCAAAAAGAAGATATCTTGTCATTATTGTAAAGCTAATGATCACTTGATCAAGAAATTTCCTAAGCTGAAGTCCAAAGAGGCTAAGAAGAAAGAGGATGGTTCCACTACAAATGTTGGATCTACTACAAATGCAGCTATTGTTGAGTCTTCTGTGAAAGGAGACTGTGATGCTGATGTTGATGCAGAATGGGCTTTTAGTGCAGAGTGTACCTATAATCCTATTGTCCATGATGCATGCATGTCAATTGCTACAGATTCACATGTGTGGTATTTTGATAGTGGTGCTACAAAGCACATTACCTAACATCTTGATTTGTTCACCTTTCTTGAGTCTGTCTCTCACGAGAATTTAGTTCCTTGTGCCAACAATGCCTCTTATCCATTTCAAGGAGTTGGAAAGATTGTGCTTACTGTTGCAAATGGTAGTTCTTTCACACTTGTTGATGCACTTTATGTACCTGGGATCAAGAAGAATCTTTTGTCTATATCTACATTTGCTAGACTTGGTCTTGTAGTAAAATTTGTGGATAAGAGATGTACAGTACATGATCTCAATTTTGGTGATGGAATTGTTGCATCTGGCATTTTATGCCATGGGCTGCATAAGCTCACTTTGTATGACAAGTGTGGGCAGAATTTTGCAAATGCAGTTGTGGATTCAAATGCTATTTTAGATGAGCTTATCTTTGGCATCCACGTTTTGATCATCTAAATTTTGCCAGTTTGCAGCATTTATAAAAATCAGATATGGCTGCTTCTTTATCGCCTCTTCAAGCACCTTTCAAACATGTTTGTGAAGGCTATATTTTGGGTAAGATGAAATGTTCGAAGTTTCCAAAGGATGGTTCAGTTAGGGCCACATGCATGTTGCAGCATCTTATACATAGTGATGTTTGTGGGCCTATGCAACCTCCGTCCTTGGGCAATTACCTTTAATTCATGACTTTCATTGATGATTACTCCAAGCATGCATGGGTATTTCCGCTAAAGTGAAGTCTGAAGTATTTATGTGCTTCAAAAAAATTCTGGCTATGGCTGAAAATATCTCAAAATGTACTATGAGCACCCTCCGTTTTGATAGAGGGGGGGAGTATATGTCTCATGAATTTAATGCATTTCTGGCTAATCGTGGGATAAAACACCAATGCACAATGCCTTATACGCCTCAGCAAAATGGTGTTGGTGAAAGGAAAAACATGTCTTATAGAAATGGCACGATGTATGGTCAAAAGTCAAGCTTTGCCACTTCCTTATTGCCATGAGGCCATCACGTGTGCCACTTATGTACTAAACAGGTGTCCTATGAAAGCTTTGCAATCTATTACTCCATATGAAGCATGGCATGATAAAAAGCCTTCTATTGAGCACATACGTTTTTTTGAATGTTTGGCATATGCTTTGGTGCCACAAACACAATGTAGAAAACTGGATGATAAGGTTGCCAAATATATTCTTGTTGGTTATAGTGTTGAAAGAAAAGGTTACAGGTTGTATCATCCACAAAAACGTGTATTCTGGTTCCACAAGATGTTGTGTTTGTGGAAGATTTTGTTTAGCCCTTGTTGTCATGTACTAGAGACAGTAATGTAAGCTCACAGGACATTTATGACACTTTGTTGCCTCTTTTCCGTGGTGGAAATACAAATGTGAATTCCAATGAGGCAAATGTATAGCCTATGGGGGTTTTTGAAAATGGTACATATCAGCCTATTACTGATGCGGATGTACATGATGTACTTGATGAGGAAAGGGTTGAGAATGAGCAGGCTAGAGGTATGCCTAAATGGCTGGTGTACACTTTGCATAAGAGTAAATTGGATGCACCTTTATCTAGTCGTACTTATTCAGGTTCTCACCATGCATCTTATGCGTTATGCTTTGGTTGTGTTTAGCTTACATAATGTTGAGGAACCTCTATCTTTTGATGAAGCACAGAATTCAAAAAATTGGATGGCTACCATGCAATCAAAATATGATGCACATATAGAAAATGACACATGGACTTTATGTGATTTGCCTCCTGGAAAAAAGTTCAATGGTACAAAGTGGGTTTACAAGTTGAAACGCAAGCCGAAGGGTGAGATTGATCGCTATAAGGCTCAACTTGTTGCAAAGGGTTATGCACAACAAAAAGGCATAGATTATGAAGGGACTTTTGCTTCCACTTGTCATATGAGTATTGTACGTTTTCTATGTGCATTGGCATGGTTGGGATGTACATCAGTCAGACATTGTTACTGCTTTCTTGAATGGTGACATATTTGAGGAAGTTTATGTAATGCAGCCTCGCGGTTTTGTCAAGAATGGACAAGAGGATAAGGTGTGCAAATGTAGTAAAGTTTTGTATGGGTTGAAGCAATCTCCTCGTGCTTGGTATGAGAAGGCTGACACTCATTTGGTCAAACAAGGCTTTTGTAACAGTCCAACAGAAAGCACATTGTGTGTAAAGCGTGAGGATGAAATACTTCTCTTTGTGGTCCTTTATATAGATGATTTTCTGATCACTGGACCAAATGAGAGATATATTGTTGAATTTAAGATTAATTTGAATGCTACTTTCAAGATGAACGATTTGGGGTTTTTTCATCATTACTTGGGTATATAATTTAAGCAATGTGATGGTGGAATTGCCTTGTGCCAGAAAAGTTACATAGAGACATTGTTATGTAAGTTTGAACTTGAGGATTGCAAACCTATTGCCACTCCCATGGAAAAAGGTTTGAATCATTACTTGGGTATATCATTACTTGGGTTGTTGCATCATTACTGGGTATATAATTTAAGCAGTGTGATGGTGGTATTGCCTTATGTCAGAAAAGTTACATAGAGACATTGCTATGTAAGTTTGAACTTGAGATTGCAAACCTATTGCCACTCCCATGGAAACAGGTTTGAAATTGAGTCTTCATGATGCTGGTGATCCTGATGATGTCACTCTTTACCAAACTGTTGTTGGATGCCTCATTTATGTATGCAACACGAGGCCAGATATTCAATTTGCAATCTCATAGGTCAGCAAATTTATTCATAGCCCAGGGTCTAAGCATTGGAAGCTTTCAAGAGGATTTTCCGCTACTTGAGTAGCACTTTACATCTTGTCTTGTTGTATCCCAAGGGGGGATCATTGCCGCCAGACTTACATGCTTTATTGGACTCGGATTGGGCTAGTTGTTTTGACACGCGAGTGTCCACAAGTGTTTTTTGCTTCATGCTTGGCAGTTCATGCATATCATGGTTAAGCAAGAAGAAACCTACTATGGCCACTTCTAGTTGTGAGTGTGAGTACAGGGTAGTCTTCACATCTACGGTTGAGTGTGTATGGCTCAGACGCCTTATGGATGATTTGGGTGTTGAACAAGACATTGCCAACACTATCTATATTGATAGTCAGAGCGCATTGGCAGTTGCAAAGAACCCAGTTTTTCATGCTCGCAAAAAGCACAGTGAGGTGCATTACCAATATATCAGGGAGAGGCTCTTAGTAGGAGAGATCATCTTGGATTATGCGCCAACACAGGACAACCTTGCAGATCTTTTCACAAAGGCATTGTCTCGTGAGAAGTTTGAAGCTTTCCGTAAATCTTTGGGCTTACTCCCCTTTGTGGACTAATCATGTCCTCAAGGCATGGCACTTCCCTTTCTCATGTACCATCTCTCATTCATCACATCACTCCAGAGGCATTTGCTACCATATACATGTGGTAGTGATGTGTGTGAATACACTTAGGACCATCGGGCATTTTTTCCCTCACTAGGAGGTTTTTTCCCTCGTGCATTGTATACACGCCCATTTATTCTAGGGCTATCTATCTTTCCATTGCACACTAAGTTATACACTCTCTATTGTGTGCCTTGAGCTTCCTTTGTCTTCTCCAAGCTGTGTGTGTTTTCTTGCAACCCTAATTCCAACATTTGCTACTAATTAGTCCCAAATTTAGTATTGTATGCCACCACTCTAAAGCCTATAAGGCATGTCTAGCTAATTTGAAATGTCCTTTTATATTTTTGGTGAAAATAAAATAGAAGAATATCCTCTATACTCACTAAGTTTTACGACACGATAGACACCCTAAATGTGGATAAGGGGTTGATTAGAGGGGGTTCTTTCAAAGGACCTCAATGATGAATGTCTACATGTTGATCAGTGGATGTTAATGTTCAAGCAAAATTACGAAAAGAACTCAAAAAATTACTTGAATCGTGTGCATCCCCACTTGTTTGATGATTGAATATTTTTGTATCACAAAGTCTATCATGTGGAAATATTACAAGTAAGTTAGAGTGTGCTATGCGTTTGAAAGGTGCCACACAGTGACAACAAACCCTACAACTCATGAGGTGGTATCATGGCATGGGCCTGGTTTGGTGAGAGTGTGCTTAATATGTGTAGTGGGAGGTTCAGAGAGAAAGGTGCAACCTGGAGGAGGGATAGTTGTGCCTCCCATGGAGGTTTCCCCAATCGTGACACAGAGTGGTAGCAACATCTATATAGAGACAAAGCATGCATACCCTGGGACAATAGTTGATTGTATTGCTGAATTGTAGGTGGTACCAAATAGGATTCCTTGGAAGACTAAAGGGCTAGAATCTAGCAGAAGAAGAAGATTGTGCTCATATACGAAGGCTCAAATGTCAATATTGTGGGATGTGAAGTGAAAATTGTTGAGGTGCAACAACAAAGCCCTACATGTGATGATGAGATAAGGAGGTTGGAGGCTGACTTGGTAGCCAGCCAAAATGGGTGCATAATCTTACTCCAAGTGACAACATCTACGGTCTTGTAGTTTTGATAGTTTGGCTAGTGCTAGTAGTTTAAAAAGTTTTGGTGATTTTTCGGTGTGTTTGTTAGTGTTTTTTGTTCTAAGGTTTTGATAAATTTGGTATTTTTGAGCCTTTGGTACTTTTGGTAGCTCTAGGTTTTGTTGATTAAAAACACTCTAGTTTGGGTAGTTTTGGTTAAGTCTGGGTACTTTTTGTAGGTTAGCTCATTTGGTAGTTTTGAAAACTATTTAGTATATCTTGTTAGTTATAGAACTATTTGGTGCATTTGGTATTGTTTGGGACTATTTAGTGCTTTTGGTACTTTTGCCTAAAATAAGAACTCTTTGGTACATTGGTGCTTTTCGTAGTTATCTAGTGGGTTTGATAGTTTCCGAACGATGTAAATCTAATGCTTTGGTACTTTTGAAACTTGAGTACTTTTCAACCTTTGGTATTTTTAGTAATTCCTTGTTTTGTTGATAAAAGACTCTACTTGAGGTCCTTTTGGTCAAGTTTGGGAAATTTTGGTAGTTTTAGCTAATTTGGTGTTTTTGGTATTGTTTGGTATTGTTTGATCCTTTTGGTAGTTGTGGTACTTGTCACTAAAATTAAAAATGTTTGGTATATTTAGTAGTTTCGGTGCTCTAGGACTGCTTGGTTTATGGTTTTTACTAATGCTTCCTCACTTTCTTTTGTATGATTGGCAATTATGGAGCTTGAGATATACATTCAAACATATCTCCTTTGTTTTATATAAAGAATATGACCAGCTTGAGGCTACGTGCAATGAATATCAAAATCAGTTTGGTTTTGTTAGCAAGGTCATCGCAAATGTAAAGAGGGACAAGAGGTTCACCTTGTTTCCAAGGCCTCATATTGTGGATGCTAAGAATACTATCTGTGGTTGTAACACTACAATCCTTGTGGAGGAAAAGGCTTGGATCAATGGGCATTCTACATTGAAGAGTACATGGGTAGTTTTTTTGCATGCTAATTAATTTTTTGTGCCTATTGTGGAGGAAAAGGCTTGGATCAATGGGCATTCTACATTGAAGAGTACATGGGTAGTTTTTTTGCATGCTAATTAATCTTTTGTGCCTATTGTGTCAACTAATCAAAATATTTGTTCATGTTTTTTGATTGTGTAGAGAATATTGTTGAGGGTGTTTAGACTGAAATTTTTGTAGGGATTTCAAGGATGGCCAAGGTCCTACCAAGCTAGCCATTGGTAATCTGTTTGTTCAGGATGATGCTACGAAGGAAGTGAATGGTTTTTTGTGGGATTTGAAGAGTACTATTGTGGAAGAACAAGAGAGTGAGCACTCAAGAAGGACTTTTCTGGACTCAAGCTTCCCTTCTTTGGTCTTCTCTTTGATACAATAGGACTTACGATTCTAGAAGTGACATATTACTTATGGAGTGAGCCTCCAAAGTTTGTATATCTCTCAAGCTCATTACAGTCTAATGTGAAGTATCTCTGCCCATACTTATCAAGCATGATTACATGGGTATCTCTACCTTCAATGTATGTAAAGACATCAATCATTTGTGCTCTCACAAATCTCCAACGTACGACTCATCACATTTGTAATAGAGAATTTGCTCTCCATTATCGTACTTGTACAACTTCACATGAGTGTTGTCCGTGTCGACTCGTACTATTTTGTTTACTCGCCTTAGTTTTTCATGTGGAATGTCCAACTTAAGTGGCTTATCCTCTCGCTCTATGTCAACTTTGTCTTTTGTGCTTTTCATTCCCCATTTTTCCACAATATAGGGATTTTGCATAACTAGATACATTATTTCCTCATCATCAACATATCGATCACTAGTATAGTCCCTAGACACTAAGTCCTTAAACACACTCTAGTGATACATACCATACTTGTAAATTTTTGCACTTTGGTCATTTTCAAGTTTTGATCAGCTTTCAGGTTTATACCATCAAACTTCTCAATTTTCATAGCTATGTTTTTTTTTCTAAGATATGGTTTTCACCCCTTTTGCCTTGATCTTTTCAGCCTAATTAGATGGTGGTAGTTTATCCTTACCCTACTCATATGTGCTGGAAAGAAACTAAGAACAAAAGTGAACAAAATGGTGCAAATTAAAAGTCAAAATGTAAATCTAAACAATACTTTCAAATCATGGAGAAGATTTGAAGAATGAAATGCTTCTCACTCACAACTTTCTTGTCTCTCAAGGATAGATCTAGTTGGTCCCTAGACATTAAACTCTATCAAGCACTAAACCCACGTAAAGCTACTTCACCGCTAAGGTGTAAACAAAATGGATGATAAGTTTTTGGAAAAGAAGGCTCTAATACGACTTGATTACTCACCACCTAAGGATCATTCCCTAGCAAGAGTGCCAATGTTAGTGGATCATCGGGATAGACATCTGTAGCGTAGCTATCTGGCACTAACATAAGATGTCAATACTCGGGGACCAACCAAAATTGGGAACAGAGATGGTTGACATACTAGCACCCTGAAGTTGAGAAACAAAGATTAGAAAATTGCAAATGGCTCATAGAGACTGCTTAAACTCTAATGGAGTGAGAAAAACTAAACATTTCCGAACAAGAAGTGTTAATCCATCCAAGAAACAAATGAATTTAGCAGAAAGAAAATGAAGTTAATGATCAGATAAAGCCTGAGACTGAAACACCATTGGTGGACACTGGGGTAGTGGCTAATACCATGGATGACTCTAAGTCATAGGTGATGATGCCAATTCTAGAAGTGGAACAGCCGTGGCCACAAGCTTATGAGAGATGATACAGAATAGAAAATATGGTAGTGCAACTTAAAATTTTGAACCTATCACAGAGATCAATATGGATCATTAGTTGTACCTTAGAGATATACAATCTCTATACGGTGATGCAGGGACAAAAGCATCTACAAAGATCAAACCTGAAACATTGAGACTTCACCGTCATTCATAAGAGAGCATGAAACAAAATTAGAGGTCAAGGTAGTGTCTTCTCAATGGAAGGTGGTTCCAAAGATGATGGACACCAAGAGCCTTCATGAACTGATGTCGACAATGCATGATAACTCTCTCAGAGTTGGTACAAATTAGACCATCTCTATGACAAAAATTTCGAAAAGATGGGGCTGAAAATTATCATCAAGACATTTCCTTAGAGGAACAGATGGGTAAACCTACACCACATAAACCAAAGGCTAAACCAATACTTGTTGAGAAGGTGGACGATTACTGTGAAGGGGCGAAAAGGGAAATACCGCCTTGCCATTGGAGCACCAAGGAGTGAAAACAATTTCTATACTAGATAGCGGGGCTCGAGCGGCCATTTCCACAAAAAATATATGGGAGAAATGGGAAAGATCAGTTCTCTTTATTAAAAAAAAAAAAAAAACTTTAACTTGCAGACGTAAACATAAAGAGACCAATAGGTATGTTGGAACAAATCATAGTGTCCTCATGCAAAATAGAGTACGAGCATACCTTTGCCATAATGGATTTTGGTAAGAGCAACAACGTTGATGTCATTTTGGGAAAACCATTTATTTGTCAACTTGAAATGGTACAAGACTGGGGCTATGACTATTTCTACTTGCGACACAATGAGATTTGCAAGAGGATTAGTGTGAGGACCAATGAAATTTTGTGATGAAGAGGGCTTTTACATAGGTTCTTTCCATATGGTGTGTTATCTTAGAAATAGAGCCAAAAATCAGGGACTTGGAGACACAAAAAATAGTTGAGTGCAAATGCATAATTGATGAAGTCTCCCTCAGAGATCCGAGCCACAAAAGCAAGAAAGAGTTCCAAGATTCACAAGATGAATTTCTTCTTGAGATAGATGCTAAAGGTGAGCTATAGCGTAGCTCAAAAAATGAAATGAAACCAAGAAATAAAGAGGCAATCTTCTATGATTTCCCTAACAAGAAATCCAAGAGACAAGAAAGATATCAAGCAAAACGAACAATTATTTGTTTGAATTGAGGTAAACAATCTAAGGAAATTCACATGTGCTCTTAATTTCTCTTTGCCCAAAAAACTGTACAAAAGATCCCAATCTCTCACAAATGATGATTGGCTTAATATTGTTGACATGGATGTGATCCCAAGAATAATGAAGAGAAACCTCCTCAAAAACAATCTCAATAAGCGAGCATTTTTTTATCTTGCATGTTGCAAAGATACAAACATAGCACACCTTCAAAATACGAAGGCAATGCCCTTGTTTGCTCTTTTTGTGCCTTCCGCCGCTGGCTCCATCACGAATAACATGAGAAATTACGCGTCTCACAAGCAAAACAAGAGATTCAAAGTCGATCAAATGCAATCACATCCCATATCCAAAAGAGATGTCAGGAGCTAAACTTTTCTCTTGCTTTAAGAAAATCTTTTTGATATCTTAAATTTATAAGCTTTCTAAATATTTTCACTCATAGAGGTTGCATAAGGTTCGTTCACCCCTCCCAAACTTCTTGGCATTTATTATCATAACGAGCTCTTTATTCAAGCATAGAAATCCCAAGAAATTTACATAGGACTCCCAAGAAAATTACAGCCTCTTATATTGAACTTTTAAATGTCTTCATTACCAAATGGAAAAACCATTACATGAACTTCCCAAGTGGGAAAGTATGACTATGTTTTCTATGTTGGAAGATATAGGAGAGATTAGAATGGTGTTGGAGCTAATTTGTAGCATGGGTAGGACCGCTTTGGAGGAGGCAAGGAATCACATTGGCTGGTGTGGATGCTTCTTGTCAATGCCATCGTGCAAGTGTTGGATGACCATATGGGATGGAGCCATAGCTTCTCGTGCATGGGCTATCGGCACTACCCCTCTCTTAGCTGTTGGAGTTGCAAAATGCACGAGGCATGGAATTACATGCTCATCCGCTCCTGAGTTGGCTACGCAACTGGAAGCGCTTATGGCAAGCTGTTGTCAAGCACCAGTTCAACACAGACAACTTCAGCTTTGCTCCCAACTTCCTTCCAAAAAATCGACTTGCAGATTTTTCATGTTGATGACTAGCCCATTCGTTTCATTGGAGCCATAGCTTCTCGTGCACGGGCTATCGGCACTACCCTCTCTTAGTTGTTGGATGGCCATATGGGATGGAGCCATAGCTTCTCGTGCACGGGCTATCGGCACTACCCCTCTCTTAGTTATTGGAGTTGCAAAATGCACGAGGCATGGAATTACATGCTCATCTGCTCCTAAGTTGTTGGCGACGCAACTGGAAGCGCTCATGGCAAGCTGTTGTCAAGCACCAGTTCAACTCAGACATCTTCAACTTTTCTCCCAACTTCCTTCCAAAAAATCGACTTGGAGATTTGTCAGCCCATTCATTTCATTGGAGTAACCCTTGAAGGCATGTTGAAAACAAAACCTATGAAGTTATGTTTGGCTTAACCAATCAAAGGATGCCCTGCAATACTACTATCAAGAGACATTGCACTGTTGATCCCTATCATGCAGGAGGCATGCAGTGCTAGCCTAAGGATGTCGACTCTTCATTGCTACTCATTATTAGCAATCCACTCAATGGCACGCTCCGTGAGTTATTGCCATGTCCAACCGCAGATATCCGTGTTGTGGCCTGATATGGAAGGATAAAATCAAATTTTTTCATACAAACGGCATGCTTTTTTATAAAAATCCAAAAATTTACAAAAGGGCAGCGACCTTTGCTGCTGACAGGGGGGGAAACCCTTAGACTAGATACACATGGCACGGTGACCCTGTTGACATAGCACAACAATGAACAAGTTTGCATATCATCTAATTCAGGTTGAAGCCTTTGAAGATAATAATGACCCTCCTAGATACAAGATTCTAGGTGGGCAATCTCTATCTCTAGCTTTGATTCCCATTCATGACATTTTCATGTTGTGGCACATATACAATGTGGAATAAAAACACTCACCTCACTTTTGACACCTTTGGATGCATGAATATAAAAGCAATCCTGTACATGTTGTGATGTATGCTGAAGCGGCACTATTGCGGTCACTATCATGTACATACCTATCTGGGGAGTCGTGGCTCTGAATGTGGCACCGTTGCGTCTTTTCCCTACTTGATAATATTCCTAATTTATTTTTGGGATGTACATATTCCAATTATTTCGTGGTGGCACGCTCATCCCGCCTACAAAGATTGATGCGACAAAAACTGCCAAAAAAACAACTAACGGATGTCGTCGTAAAATTGCATGGAAAGTGACCCAAAATAAAATATTGATGAAAAATGATGCATATCTATGCTTTTTATTCTTATGCCAGTGGTCCCATAAATTTAGGGATTTTTTAACTTCGTTTTGGATTTTTTCACATCAAAAATGACCTATTTTGGTCCAAAGTGAAAAAATAACCCAAAACTTGACACATCAGTTGAAAATGCCGTGGGGAGGAGAAAGAAGGCTGCTTTTTAGTGAAAAAGGCTGCAATTTTTTACTACTGTGCAATGCTTTCATGGTTGCTCCATCTATGTGTAGTGCAGTCTTGCCTCTTCGCAATCTTATATTTGAGCTTATGAGGGAGTAAATTAGGGTTTCTCCTGTGTGTGGGCTTCACTTTAGAAGCTCTTAAATCTGTGCAAAATCAAAAAATGATCGCCATGAAGGTGGAAGCTCGTGTATTCTTTTCAAGTGTTTGATATTACGACTATGTAATTGGGGACGAGGCTACATGATTCCATCAAAGAGGTTTGGGTTCTAACAGGGATTTGTGCTTGTTTGAGCATTGAGATCTCATGCCTGAAAATTTATATTTTTCAACTGATCTTTTTAAGTAATATTGAATGTGATTTGGTGATCCTTTGATCATAATCTCGACTACGACAACAAGCAGAATCCAAGCACGATAGCAAAGAGGGTTTGTGACTTTTCTCTCACGAACGCTCTTAGAGTTTAAAAAATCTTTATGGAAGAGGGTTCGTGATTATCCATAAACACTTTTTCATAAAGTGTTTGTGATTGTCATCACAAACTCTCACACCTATAGGTTCCGCACCTTCCCATCTAGACCGCACACAACCCAACATTTATGGTGACCCCGACACGAAGCTGTTGGGGTGGGAGTTTGTGAATTGATCTACACACTTTGTTAGCCATGGATGAAAATCCAACGACACATGGATGCACTTTGATCTTGCAATCATGCCGATGTTTTAAGCATTTGGCATATATATGCAACAACAACAACAAGTAACGGAAAGAAGCTAGATTTCCACCAAAGCACTGCAATCCATTGTGAAGGGAATTGACCAATTTGATGGCAAGGACATCACAATGTATCTATGAGATTATATGAAGGAAATGGAGTTGAATGAGTGTGCAAGGAAGACATGGTGCGAAGTTTTTGGTTAGTATGTGTCCTAGAGATCCAAGATCGTATTAGGGCAATCCAAAATGCTCATGGAAGAAATTGGGAGGAATTCAAGCTCAGTCTAAAGGAACACTACTTTATGGAGGACTCTAAGAGGGTAACCAAAATAACTTCCTTAGATTGGGTCGCAAAGTGTAAAGAAGGGATTTCTGCTCAAGAGCTTCTCAGAGAGTTTGAGCGACGTTATGCTCAACTATCACAAAACTGAACACGCTTCTTTGGATACGGAGAAGGTAGAACTCTTCCTACAAGCAACAGGTTAAAAAATTGAAGAAAAGTTACAGCTTTTCTTGGAAGACAAAGATTGAAACAAAGGTTTGAAGACGAGGTGAAATGATGTATAAGATGTAGTCTCCCTATTGGAAAAAAGGCAATGCAAAAGAGACAAGATGGTGGTGAACAACAGTACTCTAGTTTCTACTATTTCTAAAAAGCAATCAAAACCTGCTATCGTAGCTTCTAAGGATGAT
Organism: Adiantum capillus-veneris; assembly: GCF_014529385.1. NCBI lineage: Eukaryota > Viridiplantae > Streptophyta > Polypodiopsida > Polypodiales > Pteridaceae > Adiantum > Adiantum capillus-veneris. Next base: position 71,176,436 of record NC_140948.1, read on the forward strand.
GGATATATGCTTGAAGAACTTGTGAAGGGCATACGTGAGCTAAAATTAAAGTTAGCAAGGCTTGAAGGAGAGGGGCAAACATCTGAATAATCATCAAGTCAAAGAACTCAAAACAGAGAGGGGGTTGTAAATAGGTGCATATGGTGTGGCAGCCCTGACCATCCAAGAAGGGACTGTGAAAGCTTCAGAGATGCTTTGGATAAAGATATTGTCTTCTTCAAAGGGGGGAAGATACATCTTAGTGGAAAAGGGGAGCTTTTGGCGACCAACTTTGGCAAAGAAGGAATGAAAAATCCAGTTGAGGACATGGCAATCAATCATGCGATCACAATAGTTAAAACAGCAGCATGTGGCCTGAAGGTTGGTCAAGTCATACTCAAGGGATCAAAATTTATTGAGACGTGAGTGAGGATGGTGAAGATGCCTGGCCATCTGTGATGGAGTTAGCTATAAAACAAAAGTTAACTAAACAAATCTTGCATGAAGCTAGAGATTGTATCCGTCTTGAGATTGGGTGAGATGAACCTGTAGATGCCTTCTGAGTGCATGCCTCTATTGCAAAGTGTCAAGCCAACAAGGCACTTGTTGAAAAAAAAACACATGAGAGAAAATGGGGATGAAGGTCCGTCAAAGAGGTCTACTAGAGGTGGAGGAAAAAAGGATCCGGCTCCCTCTCAAGATCCCATGTCAAGGGAACCTCCATCACAAGAAGTAATAATGAGAGATGTTGCACCAAAGGAAAAGCAAGATAAAGAAAAGAGCAAAGAAAAAAACCCATCATACAAGTTGCAATTAGATATTGAAGCTTCCATAGATTTAAAGAAACTTTTAGAGGAAAGGATCTTAAATAGCAAAGTGGAGTTTACATTGAAAGAAGTCCTTGCCATTGCAAAGAGAGAGTTCCACGAGGAAATCATTGATATCATAAGAAGAAAGCAACAAGCTTTCACAAAGGCTAAAGAGAGTGCTTTGAGGACGCATGTGATACAAGTACAACAAAGGGATGAAGATGGGAATGTTGTAAGCTGCTACCAATCTTCGCGAGACAAAAATAGGCACGTTAAGTTTGAAGATGAAGATGAGGAGGAAGCCATTCATAAGAGCCACTATTCTAGAAACCATTGGACAAGGACTACAACAGAAACCTTGGTTAAAGTGGGAGATCTCGAGGATCCTTACTTGGCCTTGATAGACCATGGTCCGGAGATTAACCTCATGTCCAAGTGTCTCTTTATGAAGAAAAAGTGATCGATTGATACTGAAGGTGGATGATTAGGGCTGCAAACAACTCATTTCATGATCTCTCTGGGGAATGTTAATGTAACCATAGGGGATGTGACAAATTTCTTTGCTCAAGAGATGTCAAGCTATCCTCTAATCCTTGGACAACTATACATCACGGCAGTGCACATAGAGACAAAAGTACTGGATGATGGATCTGCCTACGCCAGAGTCAACCAAAGATGAAAACAAGTTGTTCAATTCTTACAGTTGGCGTTGACCATGAGAAAAATTGTGACAACTTAAGGGACCATTCTCTACAAAAACCAAGCAAGGAGTTTTGAGATCAAAGGGAGATGAGGGGTTTTATCCGAGTACCATTGTAAAGCGGGAGCGCAATGATACATGAAGAAAAAGATTCTAGGCTGATCCAAAGGGAGAGAAAGCTTTTCCTACAAGTACCTTAATAGCAAAGGATGGATTAGTATCTTTTACAATGCTTCAAGATTTAAAGAAAGTACAAAAACGACATGTAAATAGTGTACAAAGAAAATACAAAACCATGATTTGCTAGATGAGGATGAGTAAATTTTAGGTGTTTTTGAAGAGATCATTGGATTTTGTATGATGATGTAATTCATTCAATTGTTTAGATTTCTCATGACTTTGGGCTTCTTTCTCTCGTCATCTAGGTTTTTCCTCATGGTTGGTATCTGACTCCCATCTCTTAAGTCTGAACTATTAGTCCTCATCAATATTTGTTATTGTGTCTACTTCTCTCTCTCGACCAAATTTTGTCTAAGAACCTGATTGTGAATGCATGCATCTACCAGCATCACTTGAGTCAGTAGAGACATCTCTTAGCTGTTTCTAAATGTCGTCTACAAGATTTCCTTCAATTTTCGAACCCTAAGAGTGCAACTGCTCATCATCGTACCCTTGTTATGATCACTCTGCCATCGTACTAATGTGGTCGTGATTTTTGTAAACATTATGGAAACTCTCCTTCCTCATGTTGACGGTTGTGCAGGTGTTGTAAATGATTGACTAATTCTAAGTTCTACCAGGGAGATTGATTTCTGTCAAGAGCTTTAGCTCACCAACATGATCGCCAAAATGGAATGAGTTGGATCGTTTGACAACTAGTCCAAAGTAAAATTCAAGAGTAATTGGCGAAGTTCAAATGATCAAATAAGGACTTCGAACATCAAATGACAGACTTCAAACAACAAACTCAGATAACAAGAATTGTATTCAAGTTTAGATATTGATTCACAGTACAAGAGTTCAAGGAAAAGAGCTCTAGAATGAATAACCTCGAAAGTACAACTACTGCAAAGCTCAACTCTGAGTGCTCCTATGCTCTATAAGCTACAAGTAGAATATGTAGATCTAGCAAACCCAACATAGGATTATGGATCCTATTAATATGTGTCTATACTGGCCTAGGTGACTCGAATAGCTTCCGGGTGATCCATGCAAGGGTTAGTTTCCACCTCCTATAGTTTGATTTGTGAAACTTGTTTGAATGAACAAGAGGGAAAAGAGCGTACCCAAAACTGACACCTCTATTAAACAGTGTAGTTCCAATTTTCATGGTGTCAAGAGTGTCAATTTCAAGAAATAGACCCAAAGATTGTTGGTCATTTCTATACTTGGAAGCAGCCAACTCTTACTCGGAAATTCTTAACAATTTGCTAATTGATTTGTCATTTTTATAAATAGATTAAAGAAACATTTTGTAGAGAAAATAGCAATAATATCTTACTAGCTTTTGAAGGTTTGTTCTACACAGAATCACCCTTCCACAAGGAAAACTAAAATACACACAAAGGAATGCAGGGACCCCCATTTCATTTAAAATGGAAGAATCAACTCAGATCGAACAAGTTTGAACTAACGGGTAAAAGAAGCTTTAAAAATGAAACATAGAAGAGTGAAGTGGAAGATCCAGAGTTAATGTATTGGGCATTGGAAGGTCAAGACTCAAGAGTTCATACATTCGACCTGCCATTCTCGAATGCTGAATTGAATGTATGAACTCTCTGAGTATAGCAAAAACGAAAAAGAGTTCATACATTCAAGACTGTAAAACTTGTTTTTAACAAAAAGCTCAAATCTCTCTCTCTCTTGAGGAGAGCAGTAGACACTAGATTGACTAGAGCACATGCGTTCACAGATTCAGGTTCAAGAGCCTCGGATGAAGCTCTGGGTCTTTCACACTTTGGTGGCTTCCACATTGCTCTATGGACTTTAGATATGGGGGCCTTCATTGGACCATCATGGGAGGTCGGGTCACAGTGATGGATGGGGAGACATGGAGAAGTCTCTAGTCTCTATGATCTCACAGCTTATTAGAGCTAAGGCTTCAGTACCACATGACATTATTCGAGCAAAGCTAGCTACCTCCCCACTAGTGGTTGGGGCACTTGAAAGATCAATCTCCTTTTTACACCGCTTGTGGGACCTTCCCAGAGACAGATATGCCTGCCTAGCACTTGAGTCCTCTCAATAAGCGCAGGGAGACACAACATGCTGATATGGGGAGATTACATCATGGTTTCACGTACATTGGTTCAGCATGGACACATTGCCCCCCTTCAAGTACTCATTATGCACCCTCTTTGACTCTTACACAGTCCAAGATCGCCGGCTCATCCATCAAGACCTAATTCAATTAACTACTAGAAGGACTTCAATACAATGGGCTCAAGAGTTGGGATGGTTTTGTAACGAGGCCCATATACATGGACACCCACTTATCTCATGGGATACAATGTGTTATTGGCCAGATATGCACATCTTCACACCAACCTTAAATCGAGACTGGTAGATACAACGGAGTACCAACAGAGGCCGAGACATTTTTCTATGTCACATAGAGCCTAAGATAGAGTTGCACTACACATGCCACTGCCAAATTTACTATGAGAACGAGGTTGCTTTCATTGCCTGTTCAAAGAGCTTTGGACCACTCGCTAGAGTCATGGGGTACAAGGACCAAAGATGTCGAGATCTATTTTTTCTCGAGTTGCGTAGACACAGAGAGAGCCTAATGAGAGGAGAGGCTAGCCAATCTCAGAGAGGGACCACAGCCTTCTTTAGAGTGGACATTGGGCAACCAAAGGTGCAACTACCACAATAGAGCTCACATTCTCTTCACACTAGAGGCACGTTGATCAATCGAGAGAACGAGCTAGGGAGATCTAGACGTCCACGACTACGGAAAGCTACACAACATCGATGGAGGCTACATCAAAGGATTTGGATCACTTTGGCCCGACAGGCACGACGCCCGATCGGACTACTTTGACCATGAAGGAGATTGATAAAATCCACCATCGACCGATGATGGATCTCCTATGATTTAGCTTTTTTATTATTGTACATCTTGTTCATCTTGTGTCAGCCTTTGTATCAGCTCTCACCCATTATATTCCCACATTGTGTTGTACTAGCCCCCAATCACTAATTTCACCCCAACTCATATCCTACTCAGCTGCTTAGTTCACATCTAGTAGTTAAGATTTTAGTTTTTACTTTACTTCATTTTATTTTTGTACCCAAACATTATATTAGATCCACCACGATTGTATCGGTTTGGTCTCAAAGGTCATTTTGCCTTTTGAAGACCTTTAATATAACATTTCATTTCATCATATCTCTCTCTCTCTCTCTCTCTCTCTCTCTCTCTCTCTCTCTCTCTCAAAGATGCCCAAGATAAACTCTGAAATTGAGTTTCTACAAAGATACTAGGTGGATTTCAATATAATTTTCATTGCATTGTATTCTCTCAACCATGGCATCCTTTTATATCTCCTAATGGCTTCAAAAAAAATAAATTCACTGCCTTAATGTGCAAATAGTGCAAGGAAACTCTAAGGAGAACAAAACAGTAAAAGAATGTATCAATGCATACAATGCAATCTAAACCACCTCTTCATGAGACTTTTCATTTCCTAAACTCACCCTTCACTTATGCACTAGATATGTTTTGAAAGGATTTTTATTCTTCCAAGATTGGGAAGACCTAATTGCATCCTTCTACTTTCGTCTATAGGAACCTAGCTTCTCAATGAATTTTTGAAAAGTATATCCTTTGGAATGTCTCTCCACATTGTCGGAAAGACTAGGGCATGCCAACCCATGACACTAACTCTCACGGGGTGCGAGCCATAGGATCTACAACCCTCGCCATCTCGAGGAGAATGGGCGGTTGAAAAATAAACCTAGCTTATCAATAAATTTCTAAAAAGGAAATCTTTTGGAATCCTTCTTCACATCATCGGAAAGACTAGGGCATGACACAACCCATGACCATTCCCCCTAATGTGTGGCATGACGACCGGCGGAGGCCGGGAGCCATGGTGGGAGCACATATTATGGGGGAATGGTCACTCCAGGACCATTTTCGACAGTGTCGGAGGCCAAAAACATGTGTTCACTGCACCATCAGCCTCGAGCAGCAGTAGAAGTACAGGTTCTGATCAGAGTAAATTGGACGAATTGCACTGTCACCTGTTGGTCCTCTTATCAACATCATGCAGCACGCTGTTACTGTACCTACTGTCAAAAGGTGCTGATTCTGCATGCTGAGTTGTCCAAAGCTCAGTGACTCCCAAATTTGCATGTTGAGTCGTCAAGCTCTGAGCTCATTCTCGTTCCTGAGATGTTTGAATTTGATTGGATAGTTCCTGTCAGATTCTGGCTGCTGAGGTGTCTCTCATCCAATAGCTCTACACCTTAAATCTGCCAAGATAGTAAAATATGATTTTTTTTATTTTCTTGTTTGGGAGAGAGTGAAAGAATCTTGTTATCTCAAAAAAGGACTGCTCTAGTAAAACAAGAAGAACTCCATAGAAATAGAGCACGTTTCTGTTGTCCTCTGTTTGCTGAGGGTATTCTACATGCAACCTTAAAAATACCACCACCACAACACCACCGGCACAAGGGGGTCAGCACAAATTGGCAATAGCAATTCATACACAGTCTTGCCAAAAGTTGTTTTACATTCGCCTTTACCGAGAAATATCACATGCACCCAGCTCTACACAACCAGGCACACCGCCTACTATGACAAGCTATGCGACCATATTTCTTACAATGACACAATTAAGATACAAAAATCTTTACATATGGCTAAACAATGATGAATAGATATACAAGGATACACTCCTCAGTCCCTTGGCTTCATCAGGCGCAAAGACAGAGAATTTGAAACAACAAAAATTGAGCTCAGAGCCATCATTGCACCTGCAAAAGCACACCTCTCTCTCTCTCTCTCTCTCTCTCTCTCTCTCTCTCTCTCTCTCTCTCTCTCAGATATTATATATATATATATATATATATATATATATATATATATATATATATATATATATATAGATATATATATATATATATATATATATATATATATATATATATATATATATATATATATATATATGTATGTATGTATGTATGTATGTACACACACACACACGCACACACAAAGAACCATCTATTTATAAACACCTTGAGGGCACATACCCCAAGACCGAGGTACAAAAGCCATCAGATGAAACATCCAAAACTGAATATACAATGAAAGAACCAAGGCTACAATTTGTTTTTCAACCTGTGACTACCTGCTGCTCCCAAATGACCAAGTCTCCCACAAGGAAAACAATGTCCAAGAAGCCCAATGAAGAAGACTGTCTGCCATATATCTATTATCTCCCCCATAAATATAAGGAACAGAGTTGAACCACGGCAGATCCTTCACAAGAGAGGAGTGAAGGATAACTCTAATAGGAAGGGGTCCGGACAGAGTAGCATCACCAAGTAAAACACCCAGGCTCCCCCCAGAGTCTGAAATACAAGGCCAGAACTCTAAAAACAAGGCCTGGGTAATCAAACTGTCACATCCATACCCTCTACCCAAGCTACATAGGTCCATGCTCTCTCTCCTTCTATAGAAATAGCAGAATGCTCTTTGCTCCAATCCAAAGAGCTTTGTGCCTGTACCTTGGCTGCCTGCTCTGATTGTCACAAAACGAGCTCTGAAGTAACCTCTCCCCTCTGGAGGAGAATAAATTTTAGCATTATAGGAACAATCCCCAAGAGACCTCAAAGATCTGAGGCCTAGAATGAAAGGCTGCTTGGAGAAGCTAGAGAGCCTAATCCCAACCACCTTGCAGACCAAACAATTAAGCCAACACAAAGAGGATATGTAGAAAATCTGACCCTGATGTAGCCATCGCCCGAATCTGCAAGGAAGGCCACCTTGAAGAATGAGAAGGGCAAAAGAGATTGTACTTGATGTAAAACTGAAAGGCGAGTCCGTTCCACTTGATGAAATCCAGTCTTTTTGTTTATTCGATCTTCTTGAAAGAACTGAATGATGATCAAAGGTCAGATATGTCTGACCTCGACATGGAACGACAAGAATTTCTACAAGCTCAGGCTTACTGTTTCCTGAAGTCTTACTAGGAGAGTTACCTCCTGCACATCCGAAAGATCATACGATTGATTTGATTCCCGGGTAGTCCACCACCGAACCGGCCACTTTACCGAGTTAGCCGAGCCTAAAATGAAGAAATAATAAGCCAGAACAGATTCCCCATTCCGAGGATTGATGATAAACTTGACAGACTTCAAGGTTCTACTTGCTTTAGCACGAATTGATCGGAAGAGTGGCTATAATCGGATCCGAATTGCTCCTGGAGACATCTACAAGACAGCTTTTAGGACGACTTTTGGTTTGTATGAATATTTGGTGATGCCATTTGGCCTTACCAATGCTCCGGCTACATTCAACCGCATGATGGATAGGATTTTCAGAGAGTACCGATCACTTTCTTTGACAACATCATCGTCTTCTCCAAGAGTGAGGCAAAGCACAGACACCATCTGTTACAAGTTTTCCAGATACTGTGGCAACATAAACTAGTTGTAAATTCGAAAAAGAGCGAGTTTTTCTTGCGAGGGATACACTTTCTGGGACACATCGTCTCAGCAGAAGGTGTAAAGATGGACCCGGCCAAAGTTGAGACCCTTTGTGGTTGGCCCGATTTGAAGAATGTTCATGAAGTTCGAAGCTTTTTGGGTTTCTACTCCTATCATCGATGGTTCATTCAAAAATTTGTGAAGATAGCTTCTCCTTTGCATGTGTTGATTCAGAAAGGGGTTCCTTTTGGTGACGTGGCAGAGCCACCCGGTCACTCAGACAGCTGTACGGAATCCCGCGATACGCGCTGCCTGCTGACGTTTCAACGTACGGGGAAGCTAACGTGGCACTATACAGACGTCCGCTTTTCGCACTGACAAGCTGACCTGGCAGCAGTACGGAATTCCGTAACTTACGCTGACTTGCTGACGTGGCAGAGCGTACGGAATTCCGCAGATTACGCTGACAGCTTTTTGCGGCAGTTTTTAGACCAATTGATTTTAGGACAAGTTGCTTTTGATTTTGAAAGCTTTTGGGGCTCTGTTTTTAACATCCCATGTAACTCTACCCTAGGGACTCACTCTGCAAAGCATCTGGATGCAGAGTCTGAGAGCGAGCACCCCCGGGTCGATTGTACTTTGCTCAAAGATTCATATAAAAATAAATACCGAAAGGGGCGCTAGTCTTTGGGGCCAATATCTCTTGGCACGGAACTACGCCGGGGCGTGTTGACTATTTTGAAGTGAATCTCTGTTGTGTCGCGGTAGAATCTTGACTTGGGGTATCCAAGTTTGTTACAATGGTATCAGAGCACGGCCAATTTCTCTTCTACCGGGAAATCCGATCCCTTTTCTCGCGACACGTGGGTTCCGAAAAGAATCAGTTAACTTCTTCTGCAACCGCTGAGGCAAGAGGAGACTACGCAAGAGATTTAAACAAATTAACAAAAGAAGAGTACGGGCCACCTCGGCCTAGATAGTATGAACTTCAAGAGATGCAACGTCGACAACAGGTTGACGAGTGCACAAAGCAGATGATTCAGTTTGCAAAAGATCCTCAGTTTGCAAAATTTTTGTCTCAGCAATCCATCACTAAAGTGCACACTCGAAGGCAGAAAGCCACCGAGCCACCAATCAAACCGGCAATCAAGAAACCTCCTTCTTCAAGGATGTTTACAGAACAAGAACTTTCAGACTCAAATTAGTCAGCTTTTGGACACGAAGAATCAATCCAAAAAGCAATTGAAAAAGCGCAAGAAGGGGACTGACTACCCTGGTTATTTGGGCCGTCAATCTTCTTTTGCACCTGCAAGAAAGCAGAAGAAGCATGTACGCTTTGAAGGACTACCCAGTTCTTCTTCTTCTGAGATCACAATCACTGATAATCAATTGTGGCATACCATGGTACTTAAACACATTGTACATGAACAAGCGTGCCATCTGATCAAATTTTATCTTCTTCCTAACAGGGATAAAATGGCCTTGCTTGCTGAACCTGCAGATAATGGTCCATATACCATCATTCCCTGTTGGCGTTCTTGGTAGATCAAAGATAAAGTCCATAGCAATGCTTTCCCATGGCTTATCCAGAATCGGCAATGGTTGTAACAGCCCTGGTGCCTTTTGCCTGTCAAACTTGACCTTTTGGCAAACTATGCATGCTCGCACAAAGGCATCCACATCTCTCCTCGTAGGCCAATAGAAGAATGTCTCTACCGCTTTAACTGTCGCATCAATACCACGATGCCTTGCATACGGTGGGACATGACTCTCTTCCATGACCTTATGTCGCGATGGCCTAGTGACACAATGTCTACCATGCATCATCATAAAACCATCTCTGAGGAGGTAGTGCTCAGAATGTTGCCCCTCTTGCGACTATTCAAAGATCCTTGCAAAATCTTCATCAGTAGCATACTGTTCCTTCATGTCATCTAACTCATGATGATAAGGAATTGACACACCTGGAATTTGTGGCTTCCTTGATAACGCATCAGCCACAACATTCTTCTTGCCTTCCACATGCATAATCTGGAAGTGGAACATGGAAAGAATGTTTGCCCATCGCATATGCTTTTCGGATAACTTTGACTCTGTCAAGAAGTATCGCAAGGTCTAATGATCTGTTTGGACAACAAAATCAGCACCTAAGAGGTAGTGCTTCCAGCTAGAAAGCGCATGAAACACGGCCAAGAGCTCTTTCTCATAGACTTGCATAGTCCTCTTTGGCCCTTGCAAAATTCGGCTTTCATAAGCTACTACCCGTCCATCTTGCATTAACACTGCTCCGATGCTACTGCCACAAGCGTCACACTAGACCACAAATGACTTCCTGAGATCTGGCAAAACAATTACTGGATTTGAAGTCAACTTTTCCTTTAAGAGACTAAAAGTTGAAATCTCTTTTTGGGTCCATCTGAAAGTGACCTCTTTCTTTTGCAATGCGTGAAGAGGCGATGCTATCTCTGCAAAATTTCTGATAAACCTTCTCTAGTAAGAACACAATCCCAAGAAGCTTCTGACATCATGCACAGTCTTCAAGTTTGACCATGTCTTAATAGCTTTGACCTTTGCGGGATCCATTCTGACACCATCCTTTGAGACTATGTGGCCAAGAAAGTGGATCTCTTCCAAGAAGAATTCACTTTTCTTAGGATTGATAAGTAACCTGTGTGTACTGTGCAGCTCTTCGAACACAATGGTCGAGTGACGCCTATGCTCCTCTTCATTCTTCGAATAGACTATCATGTCATCAAAGAACGTCCCAACAAACTGTTGATGCGAGCAAAAAATCTAGTCCATCATTCTGTTGAACGTGGCAGGAGCATTTGTTAGCCCAAACGGCATCACTAGAAACTCATAAAGACCAAATGTCGTTCTAAATGCAGTCTTGTGCACATCCTCTGGCCTTATACAAATCTGTTGGTACCCACTCTTAAGGTCTATCCTGCTGAAAATTGTAGCACCCTCTAAACGATCGAGAATATCATCAATTCGAGGAATAGGAAATCTATTCTTGATGGTATTCTTATTCAACGCACGGTAATTAATACACATGCTCCATGAGCCATCCTTCTTCTGCACTAGGAGCACTTGGGAGCAAAAGGGTGAAGAACTAGGCTGAATCGGCCCCTTCTCTAATAACTCCTCAACCTGGCCCAAAATCTCTGTCTGTTGCGCCGCACTAACCCTGTAGGGAGGTCTATTTGGTGGGCTACACCCTGGCACCAAATCTATCCGATGGTCCTCAGGTCTCTCTGACGGCAATTGCGACGGTAACAAATCAGAAAAACAGTCCCTAAACTTTTGCAAAAATGCTGACCTTTCTTTATCTAACACAGATAAATTTGACTGATCACTATCTGAGACATCAAGTGCAAAAATCAAGTACACAGAAAGATGATTCTTTATTACAGAAGTGATAGCAGAAGAAGATACAATAGGGACAGACTCCCCTTTGAGCTTTACATCCAAAACATGAGTTTTGCCCCTATGTTGAAGGGTGATCGTCTTGCCGAAGACATCCAGCACGCCATGTACTCTGAACAATTAAAGAATCCCAAGTAGCGCATCACACCCTTCCAATGGCATGATATAGAACTCTTCTGTGTCCACATATGACTGAATATGCAGACGCAGCTTTCCAATGATGGGAGTAACACACTCCGAGTGGCCAGGACATGCCAACCCTGCCTCTGTTGTGTAACCCATCTCCTCAGCTCTGATGCCCAGCTTCATAGCTAACTCTGATGAGATAAAGTTGGCTTTGGCACTTGGATCAAAGAAGATCAGTGACGTCTGATCCCTAACTTTACCCCATGCCCTGCATAACTCACTGGCATCTGTATTGGGCCTATCACCCACCATGTTTGGCACCAAACCTACCGTGGGTTTAGGCTTCTTGACTTGCTGGTCTTCTTTATCATCTGAGTCAGTTGGTCTTTTCCTTTGTGAACAATTGGTAGCAAAGTGACCAGGCTGCTCGCATATAAAGCATTTATTTTCAGCCATTAGGACCTTCTTTTCCTCGAGCGACTTGCGCACAAAAGGCTTCCTTTTCTGTTTCTTTGCCTGCACTCTAGAAGTCCTGGCTGAATCCTTGTCCTTGGTGGCCTTTTCTGACCCCTGTGACGCTTCAAGAGCCATTTTCACAAAGGGCTTCTTCGCTGAACTTTTCTTTTGCTGCCCTCCTTTCTCGTTGCTGGTAAACCCACTGACCTCTCCTTTCAACAAGGCAACACCAGTATTCGCAACTTCCATAAACTGAGTGCGGGTAGCCACTCTATTCTTGGTACAGTAATCACGAAGCCCATTTGGCAGCCCACAACAATACTTCTCTATCTGCTCTGTCAATGGCACAAATCTATAGGAGGTCACTGAGAGTAACACTTTACAAAACCTCCTATTGTACTTCAACAAGCTCTTGCATGTAGCCGACGTAGCAGGTGCCAATCTGTCAAGATGTCAGCTTCAAATTCATTTGACAGCCAAGCAGATACAAACATTTGCTTGAAGTAAACCTGTCCTTGCATTAACAATGTCGTCCACCATATAAGCGCATTGTCCTTTAAAAAAGTGGCAGCTTTCCTGACTTGGCAGCAGGAGCACATGCTCAACAGGCACCTTCTCAGCAAGAACCCATCAACCTAGCGTTTTTGGAAAACCTCAGCACCCCCAGATCCTTGGCGTTTCCCAACAGCAGTGCATCGCCACAGATACCCTAGAATTTTCAGCCCTTGCATCATCGCCATCAGCAGGCAGCCCTAGCGTTTCCTATTTTCAGCCAAGCAGTCACAGAAGGCAAGCGATTTCACTAACGCTCAGCCATCAGATCAGCGTTTTCGGTTTTCAGCCATTGCAGCGTTTTCAGCCCTATGGGACAGCAGCAGAATCATCCCTAGTTGGTTGTAGAAGAACCTCATTTTCAGCCCATAAAAACGCAGCCAAAACAGTCATTTTCAGCAACCGAAACAGTCCCGAAATTCAGCAGATAGAAGACCACAGATTTCAGCCCTAAAGTCGTCGTGTTCATCACCGTCGTCGTCACCGGCATAGTCCCAGATTGCATCATTGCATCGTCATTGTACCACTTTGTGCAATCAAAAGTAGACCACTCTCGCCGACAAGGGTGGGGCCTTCGGAGGAGGGTTTTACAACGTCTCTGGTGTCGTATCTCTCTTCTCTCTCTATCTCTCAGTCTCATACACTTGCACGCACAGTGTCCATTCACTTTGTTTGTGATCATAGCACTTTCCATTAAGAACGGAAGGCTCTCCCTTCCATAAGAACTAAAAGGAACCTTGAGCACAGTTCGGAGCACTCATCTTGAGCAAAGCGCAAACAATCATTCCGATGCACCTTACATTGGTATCAGAGCTTTGGCAGTGTTCTGTATCACTCAAGGAAAGAACCACAAGAACCACAAGAATTTTTTTGCTTGTTGAGGTCGCACGAACCCAAGTTCCTTGGGCGTGTCGATTCCTAATCGTGTTTTGTTGAAGAGTGACAGGAATCCCAAGAAAGAAAGGCTTGTCCAGCCTCCCCTTGTGTCTCTTTTCACTCATTGAGAGCGGACCGTGCACTTAGCGGCCGGCCAATCGACGTGAGGTGGGAAAAAGTAACCTTGGTGTGAGCGCAAGGCCGCCAAGGGGTGCGCCCGCGGAAAAGAGTAGAACTCGGGTGAAGAGAAGATCCTTCTCTAACACGGTTTGCAAGCGAAAGAAAACATAGGATGTTAAGACAAGACATCATGCGAAGTGAGCCCATTTACTGAATTCATTCCCAAGAAACATCAAATTGATTTGATAATTCTTGAACTCAACACACACACACATAGCCTTAGAGAGAAGGGCAGGAGAAGGAGGGGAGGAGGGACAAACTTGCCATGATTAGGATAAGTATGGTGGAGCTTGGCTTGACCAACTAGAAGGAGATGAGTCCTTGGTCATTCCACAAGAATGTGGAGAGTAACTACACTTCATTAGTTGTTTGATCTTACACTCGAAAAGGTAGACATAGTATTGATCCAAAAGATAGATTTGTGATTGGTGTGGTTGGTGTGATGTGAATGTGGAGGGCAATTAGACCTTGTGTGTTGTCATATATTGTCATCTAGAAAGTAGTTATATTAATCAATTATACCTAAAAGTATAAATCTTAGAGTGACCAACCTGTGCGCTTTTTTTCCCATGTTTCAGAAGCACAACCGCCAAGGTTTGTCTCTTTTAAGATTTATGACTTAAAAAAAACAATTTCTAGCGTTGGAAAGTTACCCGACTCATCGGGTCCACCCGTCCATAGAATGATACCATCGGGGTATCATTCTCCCACTTTCCACACCACACTCACCCTTCTTTTGTTATCTAATTACTACCACACTGTTTAAATATACATGTTCCTTTATTTATGATACTGTTCGTTAAAACAGCTTTTCAAACAGTATTACAAACAATAGTATGACAACCTCAAGAACTCAAGACCCCCAAGAACCCAAGTTCCTCGTGAACTTAAGAACCCACAAGAACCCACGATTGTAGAATGGTCATCACTCGAAGCGGAATAGATACTTCGCTTGGAGGTGGTGAGAATGAGAGAGGTGAAGAAGAATTTTCCCCACCAGGAGGTTTTTCTAACCCTTCCCCATCTACGACACCGATTGCACTAACTCCTATGGAGGCTTTCGACAAGAGGATAATGGACAAGAAGTTAGAAGACAAAGCAAGAGATGCAAAACGAAAAGCAGAAATAGAGCGTGAACACAAAGAAAGAATACCAGCCATAGAGCGCCAGTACCAAGATAGAATGGCAGCCATAGCGCGTGCGAGCACCAACAAGCCTCCTTGGAAGCCAAAGCAAGAGAAGCAGAATATGACCGCGAGACCAAAGCAAGAATGCAAGAGATGTTGCGACTCTTTTCTCAAATGCAGGCACATATTCAACAGGATCGGGAAAAGGAGACTCTCTCAGTCTCTTCTTCTCCAAAGCAAGACACACAGGATTTGCATGATTGTGTGAAGCATGATGATGATTTGATTGATAATGATTTGCATGATGAATTGATTGACAATGATCAGCATGATGATTTGGATAACAATGACAAGCATGATGATTTGCATGATCCAGATGTAATTTCTCACAAGCATGATGTGATTGTTCAAAAGAAGGATGATGTGTTACTTGATGCTTTTTCTAGCGAAGCTAACCTCGTTGTAGATTCGATCAATCACGAAGAACAGATCTTGGCTTTCGAGTCGAGGTCCAAAGAACCCCCACAGGACACTTCGATCATTCAAGAAGAACCGATCTTGGCTCTCGAGCCTTGGTCCAAAGAACCCTCACAAGAAGTATTATGTGTTCGCATGATTGATACGCACGCATTGTTCGAGTGTTTCATTCGTGATCGTTTCCTATAATTATTCAGCATCTTTATGTGATCCATTTTCCTAGGCATGGCATATTGTATGTTGAGCACGTTTCTCTCATGGATGAGCACGAATGTTTGTGGATGTTTCATGAAAAGCTGGAAAGTATGTATGTAAGGAAGTCACATTCCATTTCTCTTCCTTGGCATGACACAGTTTCCGAACGAGCACATGAAAGTACGAGCACCAAGCATGGGCATTTCTATTGTGAATTGCCACACTTGATTGCTCTAGATCATAAGAGAAAGATTCGATCTCATTGTTTGCATGTATATGGTGAACGGGTTGTCACTCCGTCTCTATGTTCATTTACATTGCATACACAGTCTTTAGCGACGACAAGATTTTTTCCACTCACTTTACATGTAATGGGTATGTTCATGGTTTTGTGTTGGAAATGGTTTTAGGAATTTTCAGCCATGGAGATTCTTGAAGACGAAAGAAGCATGACTCTAGTGGAAGTGGAAGCATCGAAGGAGCCACAGAAGACTTTGTGTCGCTTTCGGCGCGGCCCAAAGAAGCAAGCGTTGCAAACCTTTATGAAGTTCAAGTACCGCACGACCCACACATCAGAGTGGGCCGGCGAAGAGTCCCTTCCAGGATTCCGGATACTATTGGCGATCTCCCTCGACGCCATACAGTTCAGTACCAGTACCTCACTTTGAAAAGGAGGGGATGTCACGTGACACATCCAACCCTATGTGTCCGTGGACAAGCTACAACATGATCAAGGTTCAATCAATCCAGTCAAGTCTAGATTAGAAGTGATCTGGCACTTTTGTGAGTCTATTCGTAGACAGTGCATGCCCAATCACTTAGCATAGATGCATATCCTCCGGTTGCACACAGCATGATCATCAATATTCCCTTCAGAATCCATCAGATTCAGTCAGGGGAATTTTCCAGTGCATTTAGCCTATTTTCCCTATTTTTGGTCTTTTTCACTTATTATTTGTAAGTGACTTTCCAACAAAAGTAGGTACAGCAATTTTGCTAAGTTAATATATAAGCAAACCCAAGTTAGCACTTTCTGGCAGAAGAGGCAGCAGGAGCACATGCTCAACAGGCACCTTCTCAGTAAGAACCCATCAACCTAGCGTTTTTGGACAACCTCAGCACCCCCAGATCCTTGGCGTTTCCCATCAGCAGTGCATCGCCACAGATACCCTGGAATTTTCAGCCCTTGCATCATCGCCATCAGCAGGCAGCCCTAGCGTTTCCTATTTTCAGCCAAGCAGTCACAGAAGGCCAGCGTTTTTACTAACGCTCAGCCATCAGATCAGCGTTTTTGGTTTCCAGCCATTGCCGCGTGAGAACAGCAACATTTTCAGCCCTATGGGACAGCAGCAGAATCAGCCCTAGTTGGTTGCAGAAGAACCTCATTTTCAGCCCATAAAAACGCAGCCAAAACAATCATTTTCAGAAACCGAAACAATCCGGAAATGCAGCAGATAGAAGACCACAGATTTCAGCCCTAAAGTCGTCGTGTTCATCACCGTCGTCGTCACCGGCATAGTCCCAGATTGCATCAGTCCATTGCATCGTCCTTGTACCACTTTGTGCAATCAAAAGTAGAACACTCTCGCCGACAAGGGAGGGTGGCGCCTTCGGAGGAGGGTTTTACAACGTCTCTGGTGTTGTATCTCTCTTCTCTCTCTATCTCTCAGTCTCATACACTTGCACGCACAGTGTCCATTCACTTTGTTTGTGATCATAGCACTTTCCATTAAGAACGAAAGGCTCTCCCTTCCATAAGAACTAAGAGAAACATTGAGCACAGTTCGGAGCACTCATCTTGAGCAAAGCACAAACAATCATTCCGATGCACCTTGCATTGGTATCAGAGCTTTGGCAGTGTTCTGTATCACTCAAGGAAAGAACCACAAGAACCACAAGAATTTTTTTGCTTGTTGAGGTTGCACGAACCCAAGTTCCTTGGGCGTGTCGATTCCTAATCGTGTTTTGTTGAAGAGTGACAGGAATCCCAAGAAAGAAAGGCTTGTCCAGCCTCCCCTTGTGTCTCTTTTCACTCATTGAGAGCGGACCGTGCACTTAGCGGCCGGCCAATCGACGTGAGGTGGGAAAAAGTAACCTTGGTGTGAGCGCAAGGCCGCCAAGGGGTGCGCCCGCGGAAAAGAGTAGAACTCGGGTGAAGAGAAGATCCTTCTCTAACACGGTTTGCAAGCGAAAGAAAACATAGGATGTTAAGACAAGACATCATGCGAAGTGAGCCCATTTACTGAATTCATTCCCAAGAAACATCAAATTGATTTGATAATTCTTGAACTCAACACACACACACATAGCCTTAGAGAGAAGGGCAGGAGAAGGAGGGGAGGAGGGACAAACTTGCCATGATTAGGATAAGTATGTTGGAGCTTGGCTTGACCAACTAGAAGGAGATGAGTCCTTGGTCATTCCACAAGAATGTGGAGAGTAACTACACTTCATTAGTTGTTTGATCTTACACTCGAAAAGGTAGACATAGTATTGATCCAAAAGATAGATTTGTGATTGGTGTGGTTGGTGTGATGTGAATGTGGAGGGCAATTAGACCTTGTGTGTTGTCATATATTGTCATCTAGAAAGTAGTTATATTAATCAATTATACCTAAAAGTATAAATCTTAGAGTGACCAACCTGTGCGCTTTTTTTCTCATGTTTCAGAAGCACAACCGCCAAGGTTTGTCTCTTTTAAGATTTATGACTTAAAAAAAACAATTTCTAGCGTTGGAAAGTTACCCGACTCATCGGGTCCACCCGTCCATAGAATGATACCATCGAGGTATCATTCTCCCACTTTCCACACCACACTCACCCTTCTTTTGTTATCTAATTACTACCACACTGTTTAAATATACATGTTCCTTTACTTTATTTATGATACTGTTCGTTAAAACAGCTTTTCAAACAGTATTACAAACAATAGTATGACAACCTCAAGAACTCAAGACCCCCAAGAACCCAAGTTCCTCGTGAACTTAAGAACCCACAAGAACCCACGATTGTAGAATGGTCATCACTCGAAGCGGAATAGATACTTCGCTTGGAGGTGGTGAGAATGAGAGAGGTGAAGAAGAATTTTCCCCACCAGGAGGTTTTTCTGACCCTTCCCCATCTACGACACCGATTGCACTAACTCCTATGGAGGCTTTCGACAAGAGGATAATGGACAAGAAGTTAGAAGACAAAGCAAGAGATGCAAAACGAAAAGCAGAAATAGAGCGTGAACACAAAGAAAGAATACCAGCCATAGAGCGCCAGTACCAAGATAGAATGGCAGCCATAGCGCGTGCGAGCACCAACAAGCCTCCTTGGAAGCCAAAGCAAGAGAAGCAGAATATGACCGCGAGACCAAAGCAAGAATGCAAGAGATGTTGCGACTCTTTTCTCAAATGCAGGCACATATTCAACAGGATCGGGAAAAGGAGACTCTCTCAGTCTCTTCTTCTCCAAAGCAAGACACACAGGATTTGCATGATTGTGTGAAGCATGATGATGATTTGATTGATAATGATTTGCATGATGAATTGATTGACAATGATCAGCATGATGATTTGGATAACAATGACAAGCATGATGATTTGCATGATCCAGATGTAATTTCTCACAAGCATGATGTGATTGTTCAAAAGAAGGATGATGTGTTAGTTGATGCTTTTTCTAGCGAAGCTAACCTCGTTGTAGATTCGATCAATCACGAAGAACAGATCTTGGCTTTCGAGTCGAGGTCTAAAGAACCCCCACAGGACACTTCGATCATTCAAGAAGAACCGATCTTGGCTCTCGAGCCTTGGTCCAAAGAACCCTCACAAGAAGTATTATGTGTTCGCATGATTGATACGCACGCATTGTTCGAGTGTTTCATTCGTGATCGTTTCCTATAATTATTCAGCATCTTTATGTGATCCATTTTCCTAGGCATGGCATATTGTATGTTGAGCACGTTTCTCTCATGGATGAGCACGAATGTTTGTGGATGTTTCATGAAAAGCTGGAAAGTATATATGTAAGGAAGTCACATTCCATTTCTCTTCCTTGGCATGACACAGTTTCCGAACGAGCACATGAAAGTACGAGCACCAAGCATGGGCATTTCTATTGTGAATTGCCACACTTGATTGCTCTAGATCATAAGAGAAAGATTCGATCTCATTGTTTGCATGTATATGGTGAACGGGTTGTCACTCCGTCTCTATGTTCATTTACATTGCATACACAGTCTTTAGCGACGACAAGATTTTTTCCACTCACTTTACATGTAATGGGTATGTTCATGGTTTTGTGTTGGAAATGGTTTTAGGAATTTTCAGCCATGGAGATTCTTGAAGACGAAAGAAGCATGACTCTAGTGGAAGTGGAAGCATCGAAGGAGCCACAGAAGACTTTGTGTCGCTTTCGGCGCGGCCCAAAGAAGCAAGCGTTGCAAACCTTTATGAAGTTCAAGTACCGCACGACCCACACATCAGAGTGGGCCGGCGAAGAGTCCCTTCCAAGATTCCGGATACTATTGGCGATCTCCCTCGACGCCATACAGTTCAGTACCAGTACCTCACTTTGAAAAGGAGGGGATGTCACGTGACACATCCAACCCTATGTGTCCGTGGACAAGCTACAACATGATCAAGGTTCAATCAATCCAGTCAAGTCTAGATTAGAAGTGATCTGGCACTTTTGTGAGTCTATTCGTAGACAGTGCATGCCCAATCACTTAGCATAGATGCATATCCTCCGGTTGCACACAGCATGATCATCAATATTCCCTTCAGAATCCATCAGATTCAGTCAGGGGAATTTTCCAGTGCATTTAGCCTATTTTCCCTATTTTTGGTCTTTTTCACTTATTATTTGTAAGTGACTTTCCAACAAAAGTAGGTACAGCAATTTTGCTAAGTTAATATATAAGCAAACCCAAGTTAGCACTCTCTGGCAGAAGAGGCAGCAGGAGCACATGCTCAACAGGCACCTTCTCAGTAAGAACCCATCAACCTAGCGTTTTTGGACAACCTCAGCACCCCCAAATCCTTGGCGTTTCCCATCAGCAGTGCATCGCCACAGATACCCTGGAATTTTCAGCCCTTGCATCATCGCCATCAGCAGGCAGCCCTAGCGTTTCCTATTTTCAGCCAAGCAGTCACAGAAGGCCAGCGTTTTTACTAACGCTCAGCCATCAGATCAGCGTTTTTGGTTTCCAGCCATTGCCGCGTGAGAACAGCAACGTTTTCAGCCCTATGGGACAGCAGCAGAATCAGCCCTAGTTGGTTGCAGAAGAACCTCATTTTCAGCCCATAAAAACGCAGCCAAAACAATCATTTTCAGAAACCGAAACAATCCGGAAATGCAGCAGATAGAAGACCACAGATTTCAGCCCTAAAGTCGTCGTGTTCATCACCGTCGTCGTCACCGGCATAGTCCCAGATTGCATCAGTCCATTGCATCGTCATTGTACCACTTTGTGCAATCAAAAGTAGAACACTCTCGCCGACAAGGGAGGGTGGCGCCTTCGGAGGAGGGTTTTACAACGTCTCTGGTGTTGTATCTCTCTTCTCTCTCTATCTCTCAGTCTCATACACTTGCACGCACAGTGTCCATTCACTTTGTTTGTGATCATAGCACTTTCCATTAAGAACGAAAGGCTCTCCCTTCCATAAGAACTAAGAGGAACATTGAGCACAGTTCGGAGCACTCATCTTGAGCAAAGCACAAACAATCATTCCGATGCACCTTGCATTGGTATCAGAGCTTTGGCAGTGTTCTGTATCACTCAAGGAAAGAACCACAAGAACCACAAGAATTTTTTTGCTTGTTGAGGTCGCACGAACCCAAGTTTTCTTCGGCGTGTCGATTCCTAATCGTGTTTTGTTGAAGAGTGAGAGGAATCCCAAGAAAGAAGGGCTTGTCCATCCTCCCCTTCTGTCTCTTTTCACTCATTGAGAGCGGACCGTGCACTTAGCGGCCGGCCAATCGACGTGAGGTGGGAAAAAGTAACCTTGGTGTGAGCGCAAGGCCGCCGAGGGGTGCGCCTGCGGAAAAGAGTAGAACTGGGGTGAAGAGAAGATCCTTCTCTAACACGGTTTGCAAGCGAAAGAAAACCTCAAGAACTCAGGACCCCCAAGAACCCAAGTTCCTCGTGAACTTAAGAACCCACAAGAACCCACGATTGCAGAATGGTCATCACTCGAAGCGGAATGGATACTTCGCTTGGACGTGGTGAGAATGAGAAAGGCGAAGAAGAATTTTCCCCACCAGGAGGTTTTTCCAACCCTTCCCCATCTACGACACCGATTGCACTAACTTCTATGGAGGCTTTCGACAAGAGGATGACAGACAAGAAGTTAGAAGACAAAGCAAGAGATGCAGAACGAAAAGCAGAAAAAGAGCGTGAACACAAAGAAAGAATACCAGCCATAGAGCGCCAGTACCAAGATAGAATGGCAGCCATAACGAGTGCGAGCGAGCAAGCCTGCTTGGTAGCCAAAGCAAGAGAAGCAGAATATGACCGCGAGACCAAAGCAAGAATGCAAGAGATGTTGCGACTCTTTTCTCAAATGCAGGCACATATTCAATAGGATCGGGAAAAGGAGACTCTCTCAGTCTCTTCTTCTCCAAAGCAGGACACACAGGATTTGCATGATTGTGTGAAGCATGATGATGATTTGATTGATAATGATTTGCATGATGAATTGATTGACAATGATCAGCATGATAATTTGGATAACAATGACAAGCATGATGATTTGCATGTTCCAGATGTGATTTCCCACAAGCATGATGTGATTGTTCAAAAGAAGGATGATGTGTTAGTTGATGCTTTTCCTAGCCAAGCTAACCTCGTTGTAGATTCGATCAATCACGAAGAACAGATCTTGGCTTTCCAATCGAGGTCCAAAGAACCCCCACAGGACACTTCGATCATTCAAGAAGAACCGATCTTGGCTCTCGAGCCTTGGTCCAAAGAACCCTCACAAGAAGTATTATGTGTTCGCATGATTGATACACACGCATTGTTCGAGTGTTTCATTCGTGATCGTTTCCTGTATTCATTCAGCATCTCTATGTGATCCATTTTCCTAGGCATGACATATTGTGTGTTGAGCACGTTTCTCTCATGGATGAGCATGAATATTTGTGGATGTTTCATGAAAAGCTGAAAAGTATGTATGTGAGGAAGTCACATTCCATGTCTCTTCCTTGGCATGACACAGTTTCCGAACGAGCACATGAAAGTACAAGCACCAAGCATGGGCATTTCTATTGTGAATTGCCACAGTTGATTGCTCTAGATCATAAGAGAAAGATTCGATCTCATTGTTTGCATGTATATGGTGAACGGGTTGTAACTCTGTCTCTATGTTCATCTACATTGCATACACAGTCTTTAGCGACGACAAGATTTTTTCCACTCACTTTACATGTAATGGGTATGTTCATGGTTTTGTGTTCGAAATGGTTTCAGGAATTTTCAACCATGGAGATTCTTGAAGACGAAAGAAGCATGACTCTAGACGAAGTGGAAGCATCGAAGAAGCCAGAGAAGACTTTGTCGCTTTCGGCGCGGCCCAAAGAAGCAAGCGTTGCAGACCTTTATGAAGTTCAAGTACCGCACGACCCACACATCAGAGTGGGCCGGCGAAGAGTCCCTTCCAGGATTCCGGATACTATTGGCGATCTCCCTCGACGCCATACAGTTCAGTACCAGTACCTCACTTTGAAAAGGAGGGGATGTCACGTGACACATCCAACCCTATGTGTCCGTGGACAAGCTACAACATGATCAAGGTTCAATCAATCCAGTCAAGTCTAGATTAGAAGTAACCTGGCACTTTTGTGAGTCTATTCGTAGACAGTGCATGCCCAGTCACTTAGCATAGATGTATATCCTCCAGTTGCACACAGCATGATCATCAGTATTCCCTTCAGAATCCATCAGATTCAGTCAGGGGAATTTTCCAGTGCATTTAGCCTATTTTCCCTATTTTTGGTATTTTTCACTTATTATTTGTAAGTGACTTGCCAACAAAAGTAGGTAGGGCAATTTTGCTAAGTTAATATATAAGCAAACCCAAGTTAGCACTTTCTGGCAGAAGAGGCAGCAGGAGCACATGCTCAACAGGCACCTTCTCAGTAAGAACCCATCAACCTAGCGTTTTTGGACAACCTCAGCACCCCCAGATCCTTGCCGTTTCCCACAACAGTGCATCGCCACAGCTACCCTGGCATTTTCAGCCCTTGCATCATCGCCATCAGCAGGCAGCCCTAGCGTTTCCTATTTTCAGCCAAGCAGTCACAGAAGGCCAGCGTTTTTACTAACGCTCAGCCATCAGATCAGCGTTTTTGGTTTCCAACCATTGCCGCGTGAGAACAGCAGCGTTTTCAGCCCTATGGGACAGCAGCAGAATCAGCCCTAGTTGGTTGTAGAAGAACCTCATTTTCAGCCCATAAAAACGCAGCCAAAACAGTCATTTTCAGCCACCGAAATTCAGGAGATAGAAGACCACAGATTTCAGCCCTAAAGGCGTCGTCGTCATCACCGTCGTCGTCACCGGCATAGTCCCAGATTGCATCAAATCCATTGCATCATCATTGTACCACTATGTGCAATCAAAAGTAGACCACTCTCGCCGACAAGAGTGGGGCCTTCGGAGGAGGGTTATACAACGTCTCTGGTGTCATATCTCTCTTCTCTCTCTATCTCTCAGTCTCATACACTTGCACGCACAGTGTCCATTCACTTTGTTTGTGATCATAGCACTTTCCATTAAGAACGGAAGGCTCTTCCTTCCATAAGAACTTAAAGGAACCTTGAGCACAGTTTGGAGCACTCATCTTGAGCAAAGCGCAAACAATCATTCCGCTGCACCTAACATTCGGCTTCTCCAATGCCCCCAAGTTGTCATAAAGAATGGTTTGCAACATGGGCACTGTAGTAGGCATGATCGGCACATCTTGGCCATTCACATTTTGCGTCAGAGGTGCAAAACCAGCCATGCCAAAATGACCCTGTCGCACCCCAAACTGGCCCTGGTTACACTGAAAACCCTGTTGCATGCCGATACGACCATACATGGGGTTTGGCATCATGCCTTGCATACCCCCAAACACTATTCCTGGCATGTACGGCTGACTTCTAGGCGCATAACCAGCCATACTTTGGAACACTGATCCACCCCCGAAATACCCAGGATGTACCGTGGGTGGTGGAAAAACTGGGTGCATAGCCTGGTATCCACTTCCGAGTCCATTCAAGACAGCATGTGGACTCTGAAAGGTAGCGGGCTGAACTGGCATAACCTGTGGAATAGGCGTTCTAGCCACCTGTCCAAGCACGGGAGGAACCTGTTTTGGAGCCCCTGACTCCGCAACATGCGACTGTTCCCTATCCTGTTGAGTCGCATTGAGTACTTGGGCTTGAGCGTCAACAAGCTCTGTACGCGGTGTAGGTTGCCTATTTTGCTGTTGCACTGGTGGCGCTTGCAAGAACTCCATAAACCTTGGATTCTGCACCAATTGCGAGAAGACATTCACCGCTGCAACTAACTGAGTCCTGAACGCTTTATCCTCAAGTTGCCCGGTCATAAAGCCCTGTACTACTGGAGGGACATTCACATTAACAGGAGGTACAGTCTGGAGTGGCCGTGAGCTCTCGCCAATATCGAAGACCATAGGGATTTCCTATCTGTCCTTTGAAGAGGAACCCTCTTCCATAATGCCCTTCCCTTTGTCGGCCATAGTGTAATCCCCCGTTTCTGTACTCTGTGACTTTACTCAAAACAACTGAGGCTCACTCTTTGAGGAAAACGTGATTGATGTCCCGGCAACGGAACCTTGAAACCGGCCTGTGGGGCGGTAGGCTTTGGCTTTCACCCGAAATTCTTTACTTTAAACACACACAGAGAGAACATGCAAAAGAAACCTGTGACGGGAATTAACACTTAAGTACACATATGGCTCGGAAGCTAGAATGCCCCGAGCAGACGCCGACAACCTGTAGGCCCCAAAACTTGGCGCCCCTTTCGATATTTCTTTATTCTTTGAGAGGGTAAATTACAAAGTAGAGTCCCGCTAGATACTACCTGATTTGGCCAAATTTCAGCAACATAACAGCCCCAAAACTTGCGTGAAACCAATTCCCTTGCTAGAACTCACTTCCACTGGCGTATACCCTCTGATTCCTGCCCAAAAACAGTAAATTCAGCACGCTGTATTTATTGGTTTTTACCCTGTTTTCAGCCCCAAACAGTCCCCTAGCTGTCCTCTGCTAGTGGGACACGATTCCCAAGGGTTCTGGCGTCCGTATGGCCGAAAAACAGTCAATTTACAGCGCATACACAGCGCTGATTTCGCACCTGTACAGTGAGGTATGACCCTCAGTAGTGCCTGCTTTGGAGTCGCAGTTAGCTACCCCTGTTCCTGCTCAAGGAGGCTCTTGCCTCAGCACAAAAGCATGAACCAACACAGCTGTACATCAGTCAAATAAGGAGCCCTCTTGTGGGGCATCACATATCTGCACGTAGGGGGGAGAGAGAGCAATGTGTAGCGTGCAGGGCATCACTCCTAGCACCACACTGTACATGAGAGGGAAAGAAAGCACTCCATAGCTCTTAACCTGTGAGACAGAATGCAAAATGAGGCCTCCCTTCTCTTAAAATTCAGCGCCACTTTTCCTGTATGAAGCAAGTGCATGAAATTCTGCCACTTGGCGCATTTACAAGCTTTTGCTTGTTTCAAGGTTGCCTAAAAATCTCCCAGTTGGTTGCCCAGTTGACTTCGCGACAGAGTTGTAAAGTGTTCCCCTAGTCATACCAGAGGTAATGACGCGAACACATTTCACAGCCCAAAATAGCAATTCCCTAAATTTTAGGAAATGATTCTGTTAGGCTCCCACTGGTCATCTGACCATCTATCCTGATTGGGACCGCATCCAATAGTGCAATGTGACCCAACTGTCGGATACTTTCTGTTGGTAGTCCCACCTTGACTTTATGTCTTTACTGAGTTCACTTCCTAGTATCCACCAACTTGCTAAGTGCGACGAGGGGGACCTACATGATCTTGCTCTGAGCCTAGACATCCTCTTACTATACGAAATCCAGTGCCAACCACTTCCCATTTGCGGGGGAAACTACCGTTCACATTGGCCATACAAAGTCTGACCGTTTGCTACTTCAAAAAGAGGGTCTCGAAAATAAAACAAAAATCATTGGAAAGAAACCAACAACTAAGGTTAGCAGTTGCCACGTCCTCGTGACATAGTTAACAGCTGCCACGTCCTTGTGACAGCAGAGATCTGAGCCATCCTCACCTGGACAGCTACCACGGGGGAGTGCTCTAAGAGCCGTGTGTAGCTCCTCAAGCCGAAGAGGCAACTCAAGCCTCTGGCGCATCTCCTCAGTCACAAGACAAGGCATCTGTGCCCACATCTGCTCTCTGCATGCATCCTGACGCTCTGATTGAGGCTCTCCAAACAATAAATCCCGGTAGAAGTCAATAGCAATTGCACACATGTCCTCTGGCTCTGAAGCAACTAACCCGTCGGGCCTCCTCAACTGACTGACCTTGGCATGCGTATGACGAGGTCCCACTGCCTCAAAGAAAGCGCCTGTCACCCACCTGGGTCCACTCACATGCCTGTCGATGGAAAGCAAACTCATGGCGCCTCTCCTCTGTGCTGACGAGCTCCTGGCGAGCATGCTGTAACTGCTCCTCTAACCAAGGACTGTCTCCTCTAACCAAGGACTGTCTGGATGCTGCTTCTGCATCCTCTACAAGGAAGCAACGCCCCGTCGGAGACGCTGCTCCTCCTCTCTCACTGCAGCCAGGCGAGCTGAAGACTCCTGAAGAAAGAGTCGACTAAGCTGAGCAAGTCCTGAGGCCACTCTGTCAGCAAGAGAATCTGCATGTCTAAGCTCTCTGTCCAAAGAGCCTCCACTCGCTCTCGAAGCGCTGAGTCCAGCAAGACCCTCTCTGGGATGTGAAGCATCGTGCTCACCCTCCTCTGCCTATCAGTCACTGTAAGGATCACTGGAGCATGGTCCGAAAAGGAAGTCCCGCCAGAATGCCGACTGTCCCACCCAAGTCACAGAAGTGGTCACTAGTGTAGAAGCGATCTATCCGAGATAGACTCACGCCTTCCACTCTACGGTCCGAACGAGAGAAGGCCAAGCCGTCTGGGGGCCTCACAAAGCTGGAATGCTGCCACACATCTGAAACCTGCACAGTCATGTATAACCTCTCCCAAGCTGCCAGCTCAACTCCATGCACAGTAGTATAGTTACCACCAATCCTACCAGAGGGTTGTTGGGTTAAAGACCTAAATAACCCCTTTTTGTACATTTTTATACAATATGAACCTGGACACATTTTTTAAAGGTCACTTATGATAAAAGTGGGAAAACCCAAAACTCACTTATTGAGTTCTCCCCAAAAACGTGAGCCCTCTCTCTTCTGCTAGCGCTTCCTCTCCTGTTGGCCTTCGCCTCCCCTCTCTGCACACACACTGCACTTCCTCGAGTGCTCTTTCACTTACACATACCGCCGCGCGCTCATCAACTCGTATCAGAGCCCGATTAGGGTTTGCCCACAAACCTGCAAACGCTGAATTTCAGCCAAGAAGGTCAACTTTCTCGCGAGATTTTGCAATTTCGTCGCCAAAGGACTCGTCCCCGGACATTATAGAGCTCCCGGCAACCCAAATTGACCTAAAACAGGCTGAAATTAGGTCAAAAACAGGAAATTACAGGTTATGACAGCGAAAATACAAGTTTTGCAAATGATGTATTAAGGTATGGGAATACTTTTGCTAAGTCCCCGCTACCCGAAAACCCTGAAATTGCCGAAAAACAAGCCCTAAAACAGGTGTTTTAAGCAAATTTCAGATTTACGCAGGTTTTTGCAAGTGTTTTTATGGTGCGATTACATTGGAGAAAGTGCAAATTGATGCAATCTACGCACGTTTGACAAATTTTGTCTATGTATGACCATTTGTGGCTCAATTTCATGCAATTTTGATGCTACAAATTGGGGCTTCTGCGCTTACATGCTTCTAAAGGCTGTGTATTAGCCTAAGTATGTCTTCTGAGGCTAAAAACAACTAAATTTGTTGTTTTCGAGCACAAATTTGCTCGCTGAAATTTCCTGCGCATAAATTTCGGAAATTGAATTTTGTGCCCAAATCGACCTATTTTACCCCAAATTGCTCTTGTGACCATTTGGAGTTGTAGTGCACATCTCTGTGAGGCTATACTCTGATTTTGCGCATTTTGCCCAAAAATTCAGCGTATTATCCCTCTTATTTCGTGCAACTATGGCCTCATCTTCTTCGGATGTGAAGAACCTCTTCGAGATAGGAGGTTCGATGGTACAGGTTTTGATCTTTGAAAAGACAGGATTCAAGGAATCCTATTTCTTAAGGATTGCGAAGGGGCACTTGAACAGGTGAAGCCACAGAATATGACGGATGAAGCATGGGTTAGCATGAACAGGAAGGCCGTTACATACATTAAAATGGCCATGACCGATGAGACCGTCATTGATGTGAAAGGTCTCACGACTGCTTTTGATGTGTGGGAGAAGTTGAAGGGAATGTATGAAAATACAACGCCTGTCAACCAGGTGCACTTGATGCGAAAACTTGTTGGCATGCAACTAGATGGGTCCAAGAGCGCGGCAGAGCACTTGTCATTATTCGCAGTTACACGATTCTGGCTTGCCCCCTTTTGATGATAAGCTGAAAGCTATCTTCTTGCTTATGACCTTACTTGAGTCATGGGAAACTTTGGTGGTTTCGTTGTCCAATAACCCCAATTTGACCTTTGATGGTGTCAGGGGTTCTATCTTGAATGAAGAAATCAGGAGGAAAGCAAGTCGAGAGGGAGGAAGCTCTGCCAACATGGTTAGAGGCAGGACAGAAAAGAAGAATGCTTATGCACAAAGGAGTAAGAGTAAGAGTAAAGAAAGAAGAAATGCAAGCAAAGGCAAGGGTGATGTAACTTGCTATCAATGTGGCAGGAAAGGTCACAAGAAACCCAATTGCAGGTACAATAAAGCTGAGTTAGAAAGGAAAAAGAATGGTGGAGACAAAAAGAAAGAGAAGAAGGAAGTCAAGGCAGATGCACAGGATAGCTCAAAGGACAAAGAGAAGGCCAATGTGGCCTCTAGTATCGTGATTGAGGAGCTGTCAAATGTAGAGGACATCTTGTGTGCCACTTTGTCAGATGATGATGCTTATGACTTTGATGCCTCTCTAAATGTTCATTCACGGGACATGCAAATCACCAAGAGTGATCTTATTGATGCTTTGTTGACTGTCAATGATGCATTGTCCCAGACTTGGATTGTTGATTCCGGTGCTTCATTTCATGTGACTCCTATCAAGGAGTGTTTCTCTACTTTTGATGCGGGCAAGCGTGGCCATGTATACCTTGGAAACAATCATGCATGTTCCATTGAGGGTATTGGCACTGTGCATCTCTCCATAGATGGCACAAATGAGCTTGTCTTGCATGATGTTCGATATGTGCCGGGAATCAAGAAGAGTCTGCTTTCTGTTGGTCAGATGGATATGCATGGTTGCAGCATCTTGTTTGAGAGAGGGTCATGGAAAATGACTAAAGGCTCAAGGCTGATTGTAAAGGGCACAAAGAAAGGGACACTTTACTGCATGCATGGAAAGGCCGTGTTGGGCAAGTTTATTGCATTGGCTGAAATTAACTCTCACATGGAGTTGTGGCACAAGAGGCTTGGCCATATGAGCCAAAAGGGCCTTTCTAAGCTTTGTACTTTGAACAAGCTTGATGCTGAAGGCACAAAGCTTGATTTTTGTAATGAATGTCAATATGGCAAGCAAGTAAAGCGTTCTTATTACTCTGGTGTCTCTCGTATATCTTGTGTGCTTGATCTTGTACATTCTGATGTATGTAGCATGCCTACTAAGTCTATGGGTGGTGCATGTTATTTTGTCTCCTTTGTTGATGATCATTCTAGGAAAATTTGGGTTTATTTTCTTAAGTCTAAGGATTCATCCTTTGCTGCGTTTAAGAGATTTCATGCATTTGTGACCACAAAAACAGGTAGAAAGCTAAAATGCTTGCGTACAGACAAATGGGGGGGAGCACACAAGTGCTGAATTTAACAAGTTTTGTGAAAATTTGGGCATTAAGAGGGAGCTTACTGTACCATACAGCCCCTCTTCTAATGGTGTGGCTGAAAGATTCAATAGGACACTTTGTGAGAGGGTGAGATGCATGCTGTCCACAGCTAATCTCTCTCATGGATTTTGGGGAGAAGCTTTGAAAATTGCAGTGCATATATGCAATCGATCCCCTCACATGTCTTTGAAAGGTGACATCCCTGAAGAGGTTTGGTCTGGCAAGCCTGCTTCATATGATCACTTACGCATTTTTGGTTGCGAAGCTTTTGTGCATGTTAGACCTGAGTTGAGGAGTAAATTAGATGCGAAGTCCATTAAAGGCATCTTCATGGGATATGGTGAAGAAGGCGAAATGGGTTACAAGATTTGGTTACCTCAACTCAAAAGGGTTGTACGCAGCTGGGATGTTGTTTTTAATGAGGCAAGGCTGCTTCAAAACAATTGTGCCTCAAAGCATGACCATAAAAGGGTGAAAATTCAGCATGACCAGCCACCTGTTAGGCCTATTTTTGACCCTCACGATGCACCACAAATGGCTGAAAATGTAGATGATCCAGTGGTGTTTGAGCCAGATGATGTTGGACAGCAAATTGAGGCTCCTGAAGGGCATTTGCAGCCAAGAAACAATGCTGAAAATGGTGCTGGAAATGATGTACAACAGCCCATTGTTGATGATTTTGTCGTGCCACCTGATGTCAACCATAGTTACCCGGAACGCGGAACGGGAACGGCAACGGGATCCCCGCGGAACGGGGGAACGGCTAGGGGTCCGGAACGGGAACGTCGCGGAACGGGAGGTATAAAAAACACCCAAATAGTGCAATTTTTAGCTCCTTGTGTTTAAATACAAGGAGTACTAGAGTGCTTTGACTCTAATACTCACAAAAAACTCATTTTGAAGACCATTCAACCTTGCTATGACTAGATGATGTGCGAGAGAGAGAGAGAGAGAGAGAGAGAGTGAGTGAGATGGAGAGGGAGAGATTTGAGAGAGTGGGAGGGAGAGGAAGAGAGCTTGAAGGCTTGAAGCCTTGAGCCTTGAGAGAGTGAGTCTTGAGAGGGAGAGATCTTGAGAGTGAGAGGGAGAGAGCTTGAGCCTTGAGGATTAGCTTGTGAAGAGAAAGGGGGAGGGGGGTGCATTTTATGAGTCCTTGAGGCCTTGCACACTTTCAAAAGAAGCCCAAACATTTACTTCAATTTTTTCAATTTTTGCCAAATTTGTTTGTAGCCGTTGGCCGTTCCAGGGGCATTCCGGAACGGTCCGGGGGCGTTTCGGAACGTTCCGGAACGGTTTGCATTGGCCACCCGGAACGTCAGACATTCCAGGACGTTCCGGAACGTTCGGGAAGGGAACTGCCCGCCGGAACGGGGGCTAGGGGGCGTTCCCCGGTAACTATGATGTCAACCCATTGCCGGATAATGTGGATCATTGGGTGAGGCGGTCTACTCGTCAAAGACGGCCTGTGAGTCGATATGACCCCTCTTTGCATTACATTATGTTGACAGATGAGAGAGAACCTCTTACGTATAAAGAGGCAAAGACATGTGAGCACAGCGACAAGTGGGAGTTTGCTATGCAGGAAGAGATTAAAGCTTTGCATGCTAATCATACTTGGGATTTGGTTGAATTGCCCAAAGGAAGGAAGGCTATTCCTAACAAATGGGCGTATAAAATCAAGACTGTTGATGCAAAACCCAAGTATAAGGCAAGGCTTGTTGCAAAGGGATATGTTCAAACCAAGGGCATAGACTTTCAGGAAGTGTTCTCTTCGGTTGTAAAGATGACCACGTTGCGTGTATTGTTTGCCATAGTGGCTGCTCCTGATTTGGAAATGGACCAAATGGATGTACATACAGCTTTCTTGCATGGTGATGTGGAAGAAGAGCTTTACATGAAGCAACCCGAGGGTTTTGTCATCCCTGGCAAGGAACATTTGGTATGTATGCTCAATAGAAGCTTGTATGGGCTGAAACAATCATGTAGACAATGGTACAAGAAGTTTGATCGCTTCATGCTTAAACATGGTTACAAAAGAAGCCATGCAAACCATTGTTCGTATACCAAACGTGATGATGGCAGCCCTATCATTCTTGTGCTCTATGTCGACGATATGTTAATAGCTGCAAAGAAAAGAAGCACTATTGATGCTCTTAAAGGGCAGCTGAAATCTGCGTTTTCAATGAAAGACCTTGGGGCAGCTAAACATATACTTGGAGTGTGTGTTACACGGCAAAGAGACAAGCGTCTATTGTATTTGTCGCAAGAAAAGTACATTGAAAAGGTGCTGGACAGATTTAACATGGCTGAAGCAAAGCCTCTTGGTGTGCCATTACAGCCATATGTTAAAATCTCCAAGGATGATTGTCCCAAGTCAAAGGAAGAAGCCAATGACATGCAAAGTGTGCCTTATGCTTCAGCTTGCGGTTCACTTATGTATGCTATGGTTGCTACTAGGCCTGACATAGCCCATGCAGTGGGAGTTGTGAGCCAATTTATGGCTAATCCAGGCAGGTTGCATTGGGATGCAGTGAAGTCCATTATGAGGTACTTGAAAGGGACTAAAAACAAATGCCTCTGCTATGGTAAAGGACCAATGGAGTTGAAGGGATTTTGTGACTCTGACATGGCTAGTGATGTGGATACACGGAAATCCACAAGTGGCTATGTATTTACTCTTGCGGGAGGTGTTGTTTCATGGTGTTCTAGATTGCAAAAGATTGTTGCATTGTCTACTACAGAGACTGAATATATTTCAACCACTGAGGCTTCCAAAGAAGCTATTTGGTTAGCACGCCTATGCAGTGAGTTTGGCTTGCCTACCAAGGCACCTATGCTTGGTTGTGATAGCCAGAGTGCTATATGTCTGGCAAAGAACGCCATGTTTCATGCACGCACAAAGCATATTGATGTGCGGTATCACTTCATACAAGAAGTGCTTGAGGATGGCCTTATTACATTGGTTAAGGTCCATACATCACAAAATCCAGCCGATGCTCTCACTAAGTGCTTACCCAAAGCACAACATCATCTATGCATAAAGATGGTGGGAGTCACGTAGCTTAAAGGCGCCATTTATGTCTTTAAGTGGGAGGTTGTTGGGTTAAAGGCCTAAATAACCCCTTTTTGTACATTTTTATACTTTGTCCAGGTTCATATTGAACCTGGACACATTTTTTAAAGGTCACTTATAATAAAAGTGGGAAAACCCAAAACTCACTTATTGAGTTTTCCCCAAAAACGTAAGCCCTCTCTCTTCTGCTAGCCTTCCTCTCCTGCTGGCTTTCGCCTCCCCTCCCTGCACACACACTGCACTTCCTCGCGTGCTCTTTCACTTGCACACACCGCCGCGCGCTCATCAAGGGTTCCTCCAACATGTTGAAGTCACCCCTATGCACCATTGCTCTGCCTACAGCAGAGACTCAACAATCTGAGACCAAAACTCTGCACGTGCACTCGCCACATTGGGCGCATAGATGTTTAGGAAGCCCACGAGACAACCCTGAACTTGCATAGTGATCCACTGAGCTCTGCCTGGCACAATCATCCCTCTGCCCACAATGGCCTGCTGCAAAGAATCCGCAATAGTCATACATACCCCGCCCTGGATGCCTCCAAGTCCAAATGCAGCTGACCAAAAAGTCTCATATCGTCCACGCAAAAGCTGACCACAACGTCTAATGCGGCTCTCACACAGATGATGCTCCTATAGCATAAGAAGGTCAATCTCTCCTCCCACAAGGCATCGCTGAAGCTCCTGACGCAGTCGGCCCCTCTGATGCTGAAACTGGGGTCCACCTAATCCCTGTACGTTCCATGAGACGATCCTTCTGGGGAGCGAGAGAGAACTGATGCTGCCGTAGCAGCTAACCGTGCTATCTTTGAGGTTGGCTTGGATGGGGAGTAATCCACATCCGAGCGTTTTCGACATAGGCGTGACTGCAAAGAGTGTCTAGCCCAAGCCCAAGTAGACCGAGCCGTGCGTAAAGCAACCTCCTCTGTCCAGGAGTCCTCATGTATATGTACATAGCATGGCACGCTCTACGTGTCAGCAAAAAAGTGAACCACAATGTGTCTACATCCTGCTACGTCTGGAGGTGTCACAAAAAACTTGGCCAATGGCCAAAGAGTCTGAAGCAAGTTTGTAACCCCTAGGTCTCCCATGTGATGAGAGAACTCTAGGGCCTGTGTCTGCAACCACTCCAACACTGAGTCTATAGTAGACTCAGCCTGGTCCCTGCCGCATAGGGAAAAAGAGAAGCCAACCGCCGAGTCCAAGGCCTCTATCCCCCTAGCTGCAAGGAACAGTACGTGAACTCTGAAGCAGGCTGCCTCAAGGTCTGGTGAGGGGTCGTCGAGAAACCATGTAAAGTCGTAGGCAAAGAAATCCCAACGGCGACGAATGTTGAAGCTCGTCAGACCACGAGGAACTGTTGCAAAGAGACACGTCTGCACCAAAAGAGAGGGTCACAAGAAAGGCTGTCCCTCTCTCGCTAAGCGACTCATGGGAAAGGTGTTGCCAAGAGATCTCCTAGCAGCCGAGAAAGGCCCTACCCCCTGGGATGGCTGCAAGACTGGAGCGGGAGGGGGTGAGGGAGCACGGGGAGAAGGGGTAGCGGGGAGGCGACGGGGATCGACAAAGGTAGGAGGGCGAGATGGAGAGGCAGAGGGAGACGGAAGGGGGGGGGGGGAAGGGGCTGTCGAGGGTGAGGCTGAGGTGGAGGCTTTAGCAGGGACCTCGTCCTCCTGAAGAGGGTCGAATCGGTTTCCCGTGGGAACCTATTGTTGTTGGGCAGGAGCCTGAGGACCACTCTGAGTGCCAAGCTAGCGTGGTGGTCCCTGCCTACGTTGACCACGAACCTGCTGCCAGCCCTCCTCTGCTTGAGCCCCAGGCTCGGAGGGTGGCTCTACCTGCGTACTCTGTGACTCTGCTTGCTGCTACTGGCCAGCCCTTGAGGACTGGGGCTGGGCCTGTGGTGTGGGTCGGGGTCTCCTCCGTGGACAGGCCTTCGCAAGATGGCCCATCTGCAGACAAGTGAAACACTAATTCGGGAGGCCCGAATACTCCACGCTCTGTCTAAACCAACCCCCACTCACCCAAGGAAGTAGGATGACCTTGGGGAGAGTGCGGGTGTCCCTAACCAAAACACGTACTGAGGGAATGCCGACCGCCTTGGTAGCTATTGAGGCTGTCTTGCAAGGTGTCTCCAGGACAGTCCCAATCTTTGAGCCTATCCTGGACAAAGGTGGTAAGTACTCCCTCCTCAAACCAGGAAAGGAAACGGAGATGGGAAGGTCTGCCTCCTCTACCAGAACATCTGAAGCTGGGTCAAAACCATGTCTCCACTATCGAAAGTGGGCTCGAACTACTCAGATGGTCAAGGGGCTCATTGCGATGACCTTGGACGCCATCTCGGAGGTCTCAAACTCTATCTGATAGTAGTCGCGTCCGAGGAACTGAACGTCCAATATCTTGCCCACCTCTGCGAGAAGGCGGGCTTGGAGAAGATCGCGCAGCTCTCCTCTGCTAGGTCTGGTGCCGAGAATCTTGCAGACGACGGAGGTCACCTGCACGCGTTCCACCTCTGCGGCTAGGCTCGCTTGCTCTGTCGGTGAAAGAGCAAGTCGAATGGTGGGCTCAGCGAGGTCGGGCGAGGGGACTTCATTGGAGTTCCTCTGTGGCGGAGCTTGAGCCTCCATCTGTGTCTGCTGTTGTGGAGAAAAGGCAGAAAAGCATCGACGAGGGGGGAAGCTCCCGCTGGAATGGTAAAGTGCAGGCGAGCGGAGCAGTGGGCTAATGGCAATGTGCAAGCAGGCGGGCAGGGCAACGCCGAGGGATGGGCGAGCAGCGGATAGGGCAACGGGTGGGGCTGGTGACGAGCAACGGGCAGGGCGATGGGCAGCGGGAGGGGCAAGCGACGGGCAGCGGGCAGGCGACGGGCAGGGCAGAGCGTGCAGGGGGGCTACACGCACGAGGAAGAGCGAAGGGGTTACACGAGGGGGGGGGGGAGGGGGGGGGGGGGGGGGGGGGGGGGGCGACGGCGATGGCGGGCAGCAGCAACGAGCATGCTATCCTGTCGAATTGATAGTTGACAAGGTGATTTCTTACTTTCTCCAATTCAATGGTTTTGGATTTGTTGAAGTCTTATATTTCGGATCAGAAGACTCAATGGGAAAAGTATTTGCCCTTGGTGGAGTTTCCCTACAACCCAGTTCATTCTTCAGCGGGAAGGCGACGGGTAGCGGGCAGCGGGCAGGACAGAGCGCGTAGGGGGCAGGCAGGTGGGCTGCGCGTAGGAGGAAGAGCGGAGGGGTTACGTGAGGGCCGGGGGGGAGGGGGGGGCAAAAGCGAGCACGCTATCCGATCGAATTGATAGTTGACAATGTGATTTCTTATTTTCTCCAATTCAATGGTTTTGGATTTGTTGAAGTCTTATATTTCGGATCAGAAGACTCAATGGGAAAAGTATTTGCCCTTGGTGGAGTTTCCCTACCACATAGTTCATTCTTCAACGGGGGAGGCGTCATTTGAGGTAATACCGTAATTGAGAATGACTAAGAAAGATACATTGGATGACTACTACGAGAGGGTTTCGGATACTTATTTGCCAGAGAGACTAGATTGAGCGGTTTTGTTGTGGTTTGCCAAAAGAGAATTGAGACTGTTGTCTAAACCAAAAGTCTAACTCCATTCAAAGACTTGTGGGACATGCTAAGCAACAATTTGAAATACATGCCGGCTCATTGACTTACCCTACGAACAAGATAGTATCCACCTCAACAGGGCAAGAGTCTGCCAGTGAAAAGAATGAATCGGGGGAATCTGATGACAGCTCATCACAAGATTCTGGAGAATCAATTGGTAGCACATCCGAAGGTTCCGACGAACTAAGGGAACCAAATGCAAGTTCATCAAAGGATTCCGGAGAAAGGGGTTCAAATGATAGTGTGCCTCAGGGTTTCGATGATTGAGACTGACATGCCAATGGACAGGGAAAGCCAGCGAAGCTACCCACAAGTCTTAGGGCACAAGGAAAGAAAGGAAAAAGTGAATCATCTGGTAGATCAAAGAATTCTCCAAACCGAGGATAAGATTTTTGAAGCGGATCAGTATGATCTAGATCTCGATACTGCTTTTTCCAAGGTGCACGAGGCTCTTGAGAAGTCTCAAGCACGGCATAAGAAGGCAGTCGACAAGAATCGACACGACTTGCAGCTAAAGGAAGATGATTGGGTGCTCTTACAGTTTGAGAAGGCACGCCTAAGGAAACGTAAGGGAAAGGAGCGGCTTTTTCCGAAGCTAAGAATGCGGTACTATGACCTTTCCACATTCAAGAGAAGATAAATGATGTATCCTTCAGACTGAAGTTGCCAGATACTTAGAAGATTCACAATGCTTTTCATGTGAGTTTATTGAAACCTTTCAAGGTGAGGTGCCAATCGACTGGGAGCCTAAGGAGCAACCTCAAGTGGAAGAGAGCAAGGAGATTCTCGCTCTCGAACAGATACTGGCTCACTAGGAAAGGAAAGAAAAAGTAAAGTGAACGGCACTTCTTAGTCAAGAACTATCCGGCATTGGATGCGAAGTGGATGGAGGAGGACCTAGCGAATATTCCTCATATATTGGAACTTTACCTTGAGGTTTTCGGTCTAGCTTCGACTATTCCGAGATATCCCCGTGGATCAGCACGATTCAATCTGGTGCAGACGGGACTACACAAGAGGGGAGTCACTCCGCTCCTTTGTCACAGGTTGCCCAGATGGAATAAAGTCACTGATTTTTCCTTTGGATTTCAGGGACTAATAGACTGATAGTATTTTGTTGGATGACTTTATGAAAGAAGTATTTCAAATTGGGAATTCCCGACATGAATTTGATTTATGTGTGAGAGATGAAATGGCTGCAATATTTCGGTCTTGAAATTCAAGATGAGATGGACATGATAGCAATAAGAATTAGTCAATCCAGACATCAATGAGATTTGGGATGGATCTAGATGCGATTGCTAAACACGTTGCCGATAGATCATGGTCCAATATCTCGATGGACTTTATGTGAATTGATTTGAATGTGATTTGAATGTTCACAAACTGTCGTCTATGTCCAAGCGCTGGATTTGTGTCGTCTAGTGCGTCAACACTTAAGAGTCAGTGTCTACTGAACTGGTTTCTGGCTTATGTTTGATTTTGCAGGCATAATCAAGGGTGATTACAATTCTTTCAAGAGGGGGGTATCTCAACACTTAAGAGTCAGTGTCTACTGAACTGGTTTCTGGCTTATGTTTGATTTTGCAGGCATAATCAAGGGTGATTACAATTCTTTCAAAAGTGATGATGTGGCATTTCCAGTTGATGGATAAAATGACTTTTTTTTATAAGTTCTCCTAACTTATGGAGGTCCGTCCGATGGGGCCCAGGAGGGACGCAAGGAGTTTAAAAGAAATGGCGTGCAGCTACTGACGTGGCAGGCAGGTCAGATTTCTGCAAATCGTGCTGACGTGGCACGTTGTACGGATGCCCGCAATTTGCGCTGACGTGATGACATGGCACCTGTACGGATTTCTGCAAAACATGCTGGCTGCTTTTGGGCTAGATGCTTTTGGGACTTCAATCTTTTCATGTGATTGCGTTTGGAGCTCTGCTTTGGGCATCCCTTGTACTGTTTATAAGAGCCCTGGGGGCCTCACTCTGTAGAGCATCTGGATGTAGAGTCTGAAAGCAGAGGTCCCTCGGGAGTTGTACTTTGCAATGATTAATGATAAAGAAATACCAAAAGGGCTCCATACTTTGGGGCCAATACCTCTAGGCACGGAACTACGCCACGCTGTGTCGACTCTCTCTCTCTCTCTATTACAGTTCAGTGATTTTGAAATTTCTGTTCGTGTGTTGCTATTGATTTCTCGCTTGGAGTGTCCAAGGCTGTTATTTTGTTACCTAGTTGTTCGGTTCTTGTTGCATTTGGAAAGAGTCCAATGAAGAAGAATGTGAAGTCTCTGCTTGCAGATGCATGTACTTCTCACTCACCTGTGTGCCTCTCATGCTCACCGTACTGCAGCCTCAGCACCTAGTGGGTACCGCTGCTCAGCTATTGCAGCTGCCTGGTCCCTGCTGTGAAGCCAGTCTGATGATTCAAGCACATGGGAAGTAGGCCCCAGGAGATCACGGTATGGTTATCTATACAGCTGCAACCTCCAAAGGTCCCAAAGAAAGCAACATCCTGGAACACCTGATCCCATTCTGACCTAGATATGTGAAAAGCGTTTTCCGCTATATGTACTGAGACAGTTTATTTGAGCTGGCCCCTGGGTAAGGTTTAAGCAGCACTGTTTTATCTATGTCACTTCCTAGTGGCTAGAATAAAACTTCCGGCACCACAGAAGTAACAATCCATGCCAATCACAATGTTTGCCACGATAATTCATAAAACGTGATGGGTGCTGGATATGCTTGCCTAACAATACTCCCTGGACGCAACATTCTGCAGAGTAGCACACAAACTGCTTATGGCCCTTCTATAGAGTTTCAAGTCAGTTTCGTCCTCTCCTTTGAACCTAACTTCATTGAGTTGAATTCATAATGTCGTACTGAGAGGAATATCAGTTATATGTGGTTTAGAGAAGGTTCACACTCTTCCTTACCAAGGCAGAGGTAATATTCATCAAGAGAGACGAAACAAGGGCACCTATTTTCACAAACAAATAGATAATTAGGCAAGAACTTCACCTGCCACAGATGGAGACATGGTAAAGCCAAAGCTTGGAAGAAGCACACCAGCAGCAAGAGGTATAGCAACTGCATTATATGCTAAAGCCCATCCAAGGTTCTGTTTTACCTTTTGAATTGTCGCTCGTGACAAGTCAACAGCTTCTACAACCTACAAGGGCATATGATCAGTTTCATTTTGATTAGCTTTGAAGAAGGTCAATAAAGGCAGTGTTTGCACAAAATATGTAATCCAAGCAAAAGAAAAAAAAAATTGATGAGGTCAATCCATTAAAAGAGCTTCCATCTAACACAGCCGCTGCTAAATTTGACTTACTGTGCACTTTATCTATAATACGTGTCAGAGACACAAAAGGAAATAAAGAGGCAAGAAACTAGAGATTCCTTGATAAAAGAAGGATTTTTCAAGAGACAACTCCATTTCAGCCATGGAGCAACTTATAACAACATAGACATGTCCTTTTATTCAGAAGTAATTTTTATGCATGTGAGCCTATGCAAACAATCACACATTGATAACCAAGATACAGCATGCATATAAGTATGTATACAATTATGTAATGCACACATCTGAGTGAAAATATAGATCATTTATAATTAGACAGTATCATAAAATGTCACACCCAAAAACAGTGTTCCAACCTCAAAGCAATCATCTTTTCATGTTGCCTACATTAGACCAACCTGTGACAAAGAGTTTCCAAGAAGGATTGCAGAAGCAGCATCCGATGCAGCATTCTCACTCTTTTGCATTTTCAGAGCCATACCAACATCAGCAGCAGCAAGAGCAGGGGCATCATTCACGCCATCTCCCACCTTCACACAAGAACACAGGTCCTCTTTGACACCTTTTACAGAAGCATGCTTTGTGCTTTGAGTTAAGAAAAAAGTAAATGAATACTATTGCAATAGAAATGGAAGCACAGGAGTGGAGAACTCTGGGACTGCTTAGCTCACTCAGCATGCAAACAGATTGGTACTTCATAGGCCTTTATGGCACCGAAGGAGATTATAATAAAAAGTCAAATTAACTAAATCCTCTCATTGTGGGAATGTTAATTATCAACCATACAAGTTTAGTGGCATGGTAAGGCTTACTTTCTCTTTCAAGCCAATCGATTCCTTCTATGCCACATAATCAGCAACTTGAAACAAAAGAACCCATATAGAGTACGATGTCTCACAGCATTCAATTAGTAACTTCATTTGTGCAGCTCACAATCTAACTTAACTCAAGTTCTGAACCTTTGCTAGAAGTAACAAACAACTAATGATAGCAACATATAAGCCTCTGAGCCATACACACACATACTCCTAACAGAAACTGCCATGCATACCATTGCAACTGAAAATCCTTGCTTTTGTAAAGACTTTATGAAATCAGCCTTATCCTTGGGCTTTAAACCTGCATGCGAACTTCGTATTCCAACACTCCCAGCGATACTTGCAACTGCCTCTTCCCTGTCACCAGAAAGCACTATAGCCTCTATATTCATTTCCTGTAATCTGAAAAAGAAAACACATAATGTTAAAGATCACCATTTGTGAAAGTTTGAGAGAGCACAGATCATATTTCCTTCCAAGCTTATTCAGGACAGACCTCGAGACAGTTTGCTTCGCGTCCTCTCGAAGAGTGTCTGTCACAGCAATTGCTCCTATGACACCAACACCCTCCATGCCCACAAAAACTATGCTCTTAGACTGCCTAATAGACTCAGGGCCTAGTTTTGCAGCCAAAACTTCATTTAATCGGGCCTCCAAGTCTTTTGAGTCAGCTGGTAATGTTCCCACTGCCATGTCATTAGAGGATTTTCTTTGGCAGCACCCATCCACCCACTGGAGTAGACCAACAGCAACAATTTTTCCATCTACCTCTGCGAGGGCACCATGCCCTGGCTCAGTCAGATGGCCAGTGGTCACGGGGAGCTCAATATTTACTGCCTCTGCTGCTGTTGTTATAGCTGTCGCAATAGGATGACAAGTATGTCGTTCAACTGCAGCAGCCAGCCTCAATATGGCCAGGTCATCGTATAACCCGATAGTAGCCACAGCTGAAACCATTGGTTTACCTACTGTTAAGGTCCCAGTCTGTGAATCAAAACATGGTTAGTCATTGATTGCACCACAAAAAACAAGGTGGATAGCCACAGTGGCCTACATTAGATGAAGGAAGAGCGCCTGTGGCCTCAAGTTAATGGCCCCTCTTGCACACTAATTAAAATGAAGAAAGAGTGTGTGTGGCCCCCTCATCAAACATAAGGGAAAACATTTACTTTGTCATATGAACCTATTCAACAAGCTTAATCCAATGGTAGACAATTGCTTACAACAAGCTTAATCTAATGGTCCACAATTGCTCCTTCCGACCTATTCAAAAAGCTTAATCCAACGGTAGACAATTGCTTACAGCAAGCTTAATCTAACGGTCCACAATTGCTCCCAAGACTTCAAAGACTCACCAGAAAGCAAGTAGATTACACCATAAATCTTGTCACACGGCTCTTAACACTACAGCTGGAAAACTTAGATAAAAGTCATGCCACATGCCTGCATAACATAGCCCTCCCTTCAGCAAGCAAGCGCGCGCACACACACACACACACACAGAGAGAGAGAGAGAGAGAGAGAGAGAGAGAGAGAGAGAGAGAGAGAGAGAGAGAGAGAGAGAGAGGAAACTGAGGACAGAGAGAGGTACGCGGAAAATTACACACCACATATTAGTTCTTTGGATAGGTAACTGATGCCTAAAAGTAGTGCACAAATATATACCTATATGAACACACAAAATCCCTGATTCACCCTGAAGGTAAGCGCAACTCATAACAGTCATCAGCAAGACAATACAACCACCAGGTCGAGTCCATCATGCATAGTATTGTCGAATACTACTACACATGGGTGCAAACATGACCCTCTACTTCACCCGCCCACCCACACACACTATACAGAGCCAAAACTGCTTGTTACCTTATCAAATATTATCTTCTTGATGCCAGCAAGTCGTTCCAAAACATCACCACCCCGTAAGAGTAGCCCCCTCTTTGCACCTGAAATACGAAAAATCCTCATAGAAATTGATTTCCAGGAGAGCTGAATGCAAATGCAACACCACTGGCAATCCCAAGATATAATAATGTCTTTGTAAGTATCCTAGTCTACAGGTTAGTGAGATGCCTCAAGGTAATTCAAACAACCCAAAACATAGATTATGTCTCCACATTCAGCAGAATCTAAAACCATGTCCTTAAAAGCTTGCTTAAATTTTTCCGAAACAAGCCTCTCTCTCTCTCCTCGTAGGATAGATCTTTAACGTCTCTTGGGATAGTTTCCTACAATGTTAAAAATTCTCTTCTTCTCGGGGGGGGGGGGGGGGGGGGGGTACTAAAAAAGAGGAAAATGGTATAACCTTTCTATCACCCAAGTGTGGTAGATTGGTTATGCCATTTCCCTCTTGAATAACAAGTCTT
This sequence comes from Adiantum capillus-veneris, assembly GCF_014529385.1. Classification (NCBI taxonomy): domain Eukaryota; kingdom Viridiplantae; phylum Streptophyta; class Polypodiopsida; order Polypodiales; family Pteridaceae; genus Adiantum; species Adiantum capillus-veneris. Next base: position 71,220,344 of record NC_140948.1, read on the forward strand.
GAGTTCAGCTCTCCTCGTCGGATAGATCTTCAAGGTCTCTAGTTTCCTACGACATTAAAAATTCTCTTCTTCTTCTTCTTCTTCATCTCTCTCTCTCTCTCTCTCTCTCTCTCTCTCTCTCTCTCTCTCTCTCTCTCTCTCTCATAACCTGTGGGCATGGCTTCTTGCTGCTCGTATCACCTGTGAGCCTTCAGCCTGCTGCCCGCATCATTACTGAGCCCTCAGACTGCAGCTTGCGTCACCACCCCTGCTCGCACCATGGCTTTCTACTGCTGCGCGCCAATTGAAGAGTTCTCTCTACACACTGGCGAGCAGGCCTGGTAGGGCGCACTTAGAGCCTGCAAGTGGACTTGTCATGCATAGCTGGATGGGGCAACAAACAGGCAGTTAGTGCAATCAGCAGCACAACAAGTTTCGCATGGACAGCAGGCTTCGCAAAGGTTTCGTGCATTGCCAACAATTCATAAAGGTGGGCGGGTCACCATATACAGCCAAGGTTCGCACTCGAGATTGGGTTCTTGCGTGAAACCAAGGTTTGAGGTTCAGATGATCAATCAAACCAGTCCTTTTCGTTCCTATCAACCAAGGTAGCGCATGTGGGGCAGCGCAAGCAGCATGTGCTGAGCGGAGCAGGCAGCACACGCTGGACAGTGCGAGTGGTGTACGGGGCTTTGCAGCAAACCTGGGACAGTTTGCACAGCAGGTCGCCATCGCGTTTAGCCAATGCGGATTGGAGCAGCAGAACCCCATCAGTACTCAACAGTGTTACTAAACACAAGCAGAACTGAGGGCCTACGCAACAAGGGCCGTTACGATGGAGGTCATGAGTGCTTCACCAGTTTGTAAGTCCCGTACGAAGGCAACCTTCATGCTTACAAACAAGCGGATAACACAAGTGGAAAGGGAGATGAAGGAATGGAAAGCAGAGATGGAAGGATGGTGGAAGGAGAAGACCAACCTTCTTCAAATGTTCTTCAACGAAGGCACACAATGGAAGAAGGAGAAAGAGGAAGAAAGAGGACCTGCACATAGAGATACAAGCACTTAAAACGGATTCACAAGCACTCAAAGAAGAGGTCTCAGCCCTCAAGCGAGAGCTTGCTGATAGAGCAAGCAATGGACCAGGGGAAGGTGAATTCCAGCCCTCGGTGATAAGAGGAAATCAAGGTCATCAAGGAACAAGTACGGATGATCAAAGAGGAAGAGAAACAGAATGGGGCAAAGACGTCTTTGTGGGTGGATGTAATCATGAAGACACAGAAGAAGGCGGATGAGGCCAAGAAATGGATAGAAGTCGCTAAGAAAGGGAAAGGGAAAGAAAACCACATCTATCCCCACGCCTACAATCATCAACATGACATGACTTTAGAAGAAGAGCAACAAAGGAAGACTAGAGCTTTGCACATACGAATAACACGTCTAAAAGACCGAGATGATGTGGAAGGGGAAGTCAAAGAACTTCTCCTCATGATGGGTAGTGAGGCTACTCGTACAAAGGCATGGAGGGTAGGGAAGAAGACACAAGGAAATGGGGAGACTTCAAAAGAAAGAGCTCTAATCATGCGCTTCCCATCCATGGAGGTAAAGAAGGACTTCTTGGAGAAGCGTCCTACACTAAAGAAAACGGGCATATTCCTTGGAGATGACCTCACACTCACACAGCTTGCTCATATAAAAGAAGTTATGCCCGAGATAATACAGCTCGAAAGAAGGGGAAAGTGGCCTTCTACAGGGATGGACAAGTGGTTATTTTGGAGAAGCACCCCGCATGACGGTACGAGAACTGTGGGACCACACTCAGAGTGGATACACGGAATTGTAATGGATCTTTGCGCCTTGATGTAGGGGCCTTTGAGGATAGCTTCACAGGGAGAGACATCATTTTCCACTCTGAGACGCATCAGGCCCCGGGGCAGTCTAGGCCCCATGTGAGCGGATACAGATGGGAGACAACTTGCAGACAAAAGACTCGATCAGAGCGCACAGGACGAGGTTCGGGAGGAGTGGCAATCTTATTCAAGGAGGAGCTACAGTCTCTGATACATATAGCTCGGAGGGATGAGCATGCTAGGTACATGTGGGTGAGACTGAAGGCAGAGACAGGCAGATATCTCTACATCGCTATTTACTATTTCCCTCCTAGTACATAAGTATATGCATCACCTAGAGGACAATCGCCCTTCTCTATTTTAGATGATGATATATGGGAGTTTTCCAAAGATGGCGACATTATTATCTTGGGGGATTTTAATGCTAGGACTGCCCATCACCAGACAGTATTCTATGATACCTCAGAGGAGTTGATGCGGGAGCTTGATACAGAAATGGGCCTGTCTAGATTATCACGGGATGAGGAGCACACTGAGTATGGCAGATACTTGATTGATATGGGGACTGTACATGGATTGGCCATTTTGAATGGCCTACAGAGATTCCCTACAGCTGGTGGTTTTACATGCTTTCCACATCGGCATGGCGCTAGTACAGTGGATTATGTTATGGCTCCGCCAGGACTCATTCCTTCCTTTCAGGATTTCGTGGTGGGAACTAGGCCGGTTGGGGTAGCAGTCGATCATGCTATCTTGTCTCATCGTTCCAGTTCAACACAGCTCCATTGGGAGAGGCTTCCACACATACTCGGTATACCTTCACGAGGGAGACGGATCGCGTCGTGGTACACTGATGAGATATACAGGCAGCTATGCACTCGGGAGCCAGGACGACCACTAGATGAGCTCACCCAGATTCTGACAGAGACGCTACATGATGCAGCATCAGAGGCATATCCCCACAGCCAGCCTACACGCAGACGATCTGGGAGCATGCCTCAAAATAGTTGGTATGCTGAAGAGTTTAGAGAGACGAGATCACATTACAGAAAGAGGTGCTCATTGATACTACTACACATAGACAATCACGAATTATCTTTTGCCGCCTAGTACGACGAAAGAAGAGGGCTTACCTATCTCAATTAGAGCGTGATCTGTATCAGTTGTTTATAAGTCAGGACTCTAGTGAGGCATGGAGGCTTTTCAATGAGCACTCTCCACTGCCAGCCATCACTTCCACAAAGACATGGGGGGACAAAGACATGGGGGGAATATGCTACATCTCTCTATACAGCATCGAGGCAGCCACCTTTGCCTGACCCTCCAGAGGCATGCCCAGAAACATGTACTTTCTTTACTACTGAGAGGGTAAAGAAATCCATTGACAAGATGAAGACAGGAAGAGCACAAGATCATGATGGTCTGGTAGCATAGCGCTTTATCCATGCCAGAGATATGCTTGCAGAGCCTCTTCCTATGGTGTTTAATAGAGCCATGTATGAGGGTTTCCCTGAGACTTGAAGTATGTCCACTATTGTGTCTATCTTCAAGTCAGGAGATCCTATGCTTCCCGGGAATTACCGAACCATCATGGTTGGTCACACTTTGGATAGGCTATATGCATCAATTCTTGAGCATGAGTTGAGTGGATAGGCAGAGAGAGAGGTACGGGCAACAGGACATGCAGGGGTTCAAGAGAGGTTTCTCCACTCTTGACCAGATTTTGACACTTAGAGCCATTATTGAGGAGGGTAGACACCATGGCAAGAGGATATATTGTAGCTTTGTGGATTTCCGCAAAGCCTTTGATACAGTGCCACGAGCCAGACTCATACGCAAATTGAAAGACATGGGGGTGCCCACAGAGCTGATCTGGGGGATCTTAGCTTTATACAGGATAGTGGTAGGACAGGTATGCAGTGCCATAGTTACCAGGAACAGGAAATCGGAACGGGAACGCGGAACGGAAACGCCGAACAAAATGCCATTCCTTGTTACGGGTACTCACGTTTGAAACACGGAACGGGGATTCGGAATGGGAACGGGGAATGGAGACCTGAAAACGGCCATTCCCTATTACTATGGTATGCACTACTCAGGGCATGTCCGACATGGTTCACTCCACCATTGGGGTGAAGCAAAGTTGTCCCCTATCTCCGACTCTCTTTGGGATATATGTAGATGAGTTTTCAGATTACGTACATACAGAGGGTGATAGAGGTGCTCAGCTTGCAGCGACATGGATTCCGTTGCTATTATATGCTGATGATATTGTGCTTATCTCCGATTCTCCAGAGGGGATGCAGCGTCATTTGGATGCATTGCATGTATTTGCACGGGACAGTGGATTGTCTGTGAACCTTGGTAAGACCAAGGTAATGGTGTTTAACACCACGGCGCAGTGGGTAAGGAGGTCCGCCCCCACTTTTACATATGGTCTAGAGACTGTGGAGTATGTAGATACATACACTTATCTTGGGGCAGTTTTCAGTGGTCCGGTATTTTCCCTAAGGCGTGCAGCAGATACGCGATTGACTAGAGCCTATGCAGCATTGGGGAGACTTGAGAGGATATGTTCGCAGGTTCAGTTCCAGGAACCTCGGACAAAGCTTTGGCTCTTTGACACTTTGGTCACTTCGGCCATGCTGTACGGAGTGGAGATATGGGGCCCCTCAGTTGATCATCATAGCAGAGCTGGCAATACTGATGGATGAAGATGTAAGGAGAGTCCAAGTGCTATGCCATCCATCTTCATACTATACTAACGCGACATAGGAGCCGTCCCGGATATTGATGTATATGTATATGATGCCTCGACTGTCAGAGAGCTCCTTTGTATCAGCTCACCCTTTGTATTCCCTTTGTATCAGCTTTCACCCCAACCCTACCCACTATTTTCTTTTCAATTCTTTGTACTTTTTGTACCCAGACCTAGTATTAGATTCACCACATGTAACCTTTTGGTCTCATAGGTCATTTTGACCTTTTGAAGACGTTAATATTACATTTCATTTCATTTTCATCTCTCTCTCTCTCTCTCTCTCTCTCTCTCTCTCTCTCTCTCTCTCTCTCTCTCTCTCTCTCTCTCTCTCTCTCTCTCTCTCTCTCTCTCTCTCTCTCTCTCTCTCATGCTTTGTACACATTTGATCATGATAGTGGATTGTCTGTTAACCTGTGTAACAAACTTGGACACTCCCAAGTCAAGATTCTACCGCGACACAACAAAGATTCACTTCAAAGCAGTTCATAAAATTCACAATTGATGTGGCACAGCCCGGCGGAGTTGCCCCAAAGACTGGCGCCCCTTTCGGTATTTCTTTTAATATTAATCTTTGAGCACAGTACAACTCCCGCGGGTGCTCGCTCTCAAACTCTGCGTCCAAATGCTCTACAGAGGGAGCCCCCTTGGGTTCATTATAAAGGTTACAAGGGATGCTAAAAGCAGAGCCCCAAAAGCTTCAAAATTACTAATAAGAGGTGCGTCATATGCAATTTTACCTAGGCTTGGTACTAATGGGAACACTCCCCAATGCCTACACTAGTAGACATGGGTTGTGCTCTTGTGCTATCAGAGGGTATGCAACTACACTAAAGTGCCTAGACATGCACGTCCTGCGTACAAGCTCACAAGGATGCCAGAACACTTCCTAGGCTGTCCTAGACCCTAGAAATAGGAGTTACAACTTGTCCACATGCACATAGGGTTAGATGTGCACATGACATTCACACTACCCATGCAATTTCCACTTGCACCTTTCCAAGGGTTTCGGGGGAAAAGTAAAAATAAAATAAATAAAAATATGTAGTACATATTTAAAGAAGGCAACACGAAAAGTATACCTCCTGGTGACACAAGACATGGTAAAGATTTTGCTTGGCAGCCGCTTAGAGATTAGGATGTGTTGATCCTAGTGTCGTTGCACCCATGGTGATCTTCACTATCCCTCATGTGCCTGGGAATTTACGTCCAATGCAAGTCCCAAAAGCACGTTTTGCCAAAGCTAATAGAGTTACTCAATCAGAAGATTAGTCATAGGTATTTTGGAGCCTTCTTGCGCAACATACTCAAATAGGTGGTTCGTTGTGGCTAAGAAGAATGGAGCATTGTGTTTCATACAAGATATGCAACCTATAAACAAGGTTACTATTAGAAATGTGGATACAGAACCAATTGTGGATGAATTCACAGAGGCATTTGCAAGAAGGGCAATTTGCTCAATGGGAGATCTCTATTCACAATATCATCAATTTTAGCTAGCTATTGTAAGCAGAGATTTGTGAACAATGAAAACACCTTTGAAGGATGTGTATCACTAATTCAGTTTCACATATGATGAACGGAATGAAGAAGGTTCTACGTGACTTTTTATCTCAAACCACAATGCCATTTCTTGATGATGTGCCTATCAAAGGAAATATGAAGAAAAAGACAAAGATGAAGCTATGGATTCCCGGGGGTGCTATAAATTCATTACAAACCATATTAAAGATTGTGAGAAGATTTTGACAAGGTTGGAAGAAGTCAATCTTACCCTGTCAAGGCAAGAGTCTGTATTTGGAGTCAATGCATTAAATGCTAATTGTGAGGCATATGTGTGATCCTTATGGTAGAAGGCCTTGTCCAACAAAGGTGGATGCAATCACACCATGAAAGAAACATGTACAACAATAATTGAAGTGCGAAGATTTTTGGGTGCATGTGTCTTCTATCTTATTTGGATACCACATTATACACATGCGAAGATTTTTGGGTGCATGTGTCTTCTATCTTATTTGGATACCACATTATACACATGTAGCAAACCCTCTATATCAATTTTTGGGTGCATGTGTCTTCTATCTTATACACATGTAGCAGACATAGAGGAAGTCTTCTATCTTATTTGGGTACCACATTATACACATGTAGCAGACATAGAGGAAGTCTAAAAATCCCAAACGCAAACAAACTTGGGCATGATCAAATAATCGTAACTGTCCCACCAGATGATAACCAGGAGCCAATGTAAAATCTATCTAATCGCTCTATCAAGCAACCTCACTGCCTCCTGAAACCCTTCGAAAACTGCAATGACTACGGACTGCAAGTCAGGGATGGGATATACCAGGCACTTAGAAACTACAAAAAGAAATCTGTCCCAAGCATCTCGGCTCACATAGCGGAATAAATGGTAAAGAAGGTGGTAGAACTGCATGCCAATTCTTAGAGGTCTCAAAATTGTGATATCACCTCGAACAATCCATGAATCCATGGTAGGCAATAAATCCACAATCTGCTGCCAAAACTTAACTCTCTCATGACATAACTGACTGGATTTTGACAAATTCTCTCTCAAGCACCAATTTGACAGCTCATTTCATAGTTTTTTTTTTCCCGCGCCCGCACGCCCCCCCCCCCCCCCCCCGGCGTTCCTCACCCCCCTACCCCCAAGAAAAAAAAAAACTCTTTTCACCACAATGTCTAAAGAAAAGGATTCAATTTTTAAAAATTGCCTCCTAAATTCAAAAAGGGATGTCCAAAAAGTCTTACCCATGGAAGTCCCAACAAGAACTGCAGTTGGGGTAGCAAGGCCAAGAGCACATGGGCATGCCACCACCTAACACCCAATTACCACCTCTCAAACTACATCAAAGGCAAACATACTTTCATACAACATCAAATCAAATTGGCAATGAAGTAAATACCAGCACATCTATGCCAAGCTTAAGGCTTAAAAATAGCATGCTTTCATCTGAGTCTGAGAAGTCATCTGCCAGAATATTGAGGAACAATTGATGACCCAAAAAATTCCTGAAGAACTCAAAACAATTCTGATTAGTATTGAACAGGTTCCTCCATCAAAGAAAATAAAAGGCCCCAAAAATGTAACACGCACCAGAAAAGGAATGTTGCTGCAGCAGCTACCATAATAGTGTACGCAAACGGACCTGCAATAGAGTCCGCCAACCTTTGCACCGGTGCCTCCCTTGCTTGAGCTTCTTCGACCTATGTTGCATGAACTCCCTTTTATCACACACATACAAACAATTCGAAGCAGCATTATCGTGCCTACTTGTATTATCCTTGGACGATTTGGAGTTATTCTCCATCTTTTTGTAAAGCTCTACCTTGGCATGCATACACTTGATGCATAGCCTCACTCACTTGTATAATCTTCCCTTTTTGCGGGTTTTCCCACTCTTTGACGTTTCCCACAGATGTGTGTGTGTGTGTGTGTGTGTGTGTGTGTGTGGCACGCGTGCACACACACACACACACACACACACACATATAACACATAAGCCTCGTGTGTGTGTGTAGAAAACACATAAACTCATAGTGAGAAAACATAAGGCTTGCCTCACCATTCGGACAATATCAGAAACCACGCACTCGGCTCCAGTTGCAGATGCTTTTATTTTTATTGGTCCTTCCTGCATGATGGGGGAAACAATAAGCAGTCTGAACTAACTAAGGTACGTAATACAGTAAACATGGTAAACCAAGGCTCAAAGATAAGTGTACTAGCTTGCTTTACAGTTGAGAAGATACTACATCAAAATCACTGATTTTATACACTATTGAACAATCAATAATTGATTTTTTTTATGGTGACCCTGTTGAATAGAAGCAGCATGCCCAAACAAAAGAACAGCATCAACACTCAAAATGCTAAATTTTCAAGAGTAAATTAAATAATTTCTATTTGAAGGGAGCTTACCCAATTTACAGTCCCTGCAGATACAGTAGTGCCCATTGTCTTGGATACTGGCATTGGCTCACCTGTAAGCATTGACTCATCTACTGCACTCCTGCCTGCCACAACAGAACCCTGTCACACCCACATCTCCTGTCACTGAAATGACAGCTCCATTCTCCTAAATAAAGGAACAGTTACAATGAAACTGCCCATCTTACATCTACAGGAATAGTTTCTCCTGGCAGCACAAGTACACAATCTCCAGGCCGTACATGATCTGTAGGAACATTCACAGACAAAGCATGGCCGGCAAGGAGGTCCCCACTTTGTTTTGAAGCATCACCATCCTCATCAATCACCAGACGGGATTCAGGGGGCACCAGGGACTGACATGCAATAAAGCCCACAAAAAACTTTTAAACCATGAGACTGAGCCAGCAAGTTGTGGTGGTCAACCAACACTTAAAATGCATCAATTTCCTACCAGAAGATCATGCATGTCACTGGACGCTTGTAGTCGAGCACGTTCCTCCAGCGCCCTTCCCAGCAATACAAATGCCAAGAGCATGACCTGAGAATAACCAAGTGAAAAAGTAAATTTCAAAGCCATAGCTATCACAGACCTCTTACTTCTTGATAGCAAGAAAATTATACCGGTTCATCAAAAAAGGAAGCATCCCAACGAAGATCAGGATTTGCCAAGGAAACCTGTAAACAAACAGGTCATAATTTTTTTAAACAAAGAGTTCATAGCCAATGTAGTGTATGTATGCAAGCAAACGCAAGCACCTAGGATGCTTAAGTACAGTCCAGGCTCTCAACGTACAGCACTAATTGTAAACGCTGCAGTTGCACCAAAGCCAACGAGAGTATTCATATTGGGGGACCTCTTCCAAAAAGCATTGTATCCATCAATTAATATATCTAAACAGAAAACAAGCACTGAATTAGTCCCAAGAAACAAGTCAAGTAGCAACCAGCAGTGACCCATTGAAAACCTACCACAATCATGTTGATTAAAAGAGAAACCTTGCTACTTAATAGCCCAAAAACACATCTACACGTCGTCCATAAATTGACGCCAACTCATCAATTAAGAAGACGAGTCTAAAAGACAAAGATACATTACCTTACCAAATGAATCGAAAGTATAAACACTAAAAGCAGGAGTAAACCTGCTACTTTTGCACTTTTGGAGCTAAACAAAAGAAAGATGCCAATAATCTTTTGTCTCACCCTGTCTGTAAAAGGCAATAAGTATGGCAGCCCACATGTAGCCAACAAACTGCTTCCACTGTCTTGTTTCCTAGCTCCTCTCCATACCAACTGTCTAGTCTTGTGTGCCCAAAAATAGAGTTTGGGCATCTCTTAAACATGACATTCAGCACACTCTCCCGAGTCCTAACATCCCCAGCTTGGCCAGATATAAGCCTAAAATACAAGGCATGGAAGGCAATCCCCCCACCCTCAGTCTCATCCAAAAACTCAGTAACAGTACCTCTTGAATGTCATCCAGCATCCAATAAGAAACCTACATTCTCTACAATCCCTCAATATTTAAAAGAGGTGGTAACACAATAAAATAGCTGAGCTCCAAAATTGGATAAATTGGATCATGCTCCACATCTGCTAGCAGTCTCCCCAATGCATATCAGCTAGCATTCTTCTAGAATCTAGCCCAAATCAAAACAGGAACTGTATGAGAGAGTATGATATTCAAAGTACGGAATGCAATCCTCACCCAGACCCGCTCCATGACCTCACAAATCTCTTAAAACAGGGGTTACGTGTCAATTTCCTCGCACAAAACAATCACAAAGATCAATCCACACAAGCAGCAAACAATCAGAACAAGAGTGCCTCACTATGTGACTACTCAGATAACTCATTGTCACCACTACATCAAAAACACTCCTAAAAACAAGCCTTTGCACAAGTGGGTGACCGAGAGTCCCTCTAAGTTAGCAAGCCATTCGTTGTAAAGATGAAAACTAGCAACTATGCTACTGGATCAACGCTTTATCGGGATGGATGTCCTGGCACAACTCTTATTACAATCAATAGCGAGAAGATTTCAGACCTAAAATATGTTATCCAATCTATGAGAAAGAAACATCCTTGAGAAAGAGTCAGCCTTATCTTTATGGCACTACTTTTGTAGCTGCACTATCGAATTTCATTGCGCGATATCCGTGATCAAGAGCATGTCAGACGCCGAATGGATTGGACTTAAACAAGAGTTTGACTTAGCAATTGATATATGAAAGGGTCGAACAATCGAGTTGCTAATGCGCTCAGCCGTTTTCCTAAAGTTAACACCTTGTCTATCTGAAATTTAAACGCATTTTTATATATTCCTAGTGAGTCGCACTGAAGAGCTCAGAGTGAGACCGTCTGCTTGGACCACTAATGGATAAATTTGTCAAGAAAATTCGACAAAGGATTTTGTTCATAAGTCATGATGTTCCTGGCAGTGAGCACCTAGGCATTCAATTCAAAGAACTTTGGCGTTGGTCAAAAAATACTTCTATTGGCTGAGAATGCGCCTGTACATAGAAAGCTATGTGAAAAGTGCAATGAGTGTTAAGTAAATACGCCACCACCTTTAAAAAATTGGCTCACTACATCCATTGGAACTCATGGAAAAGCGTTTCTATGGACTTGATAGTCAGTAAGCCAAAACTAATCGTGGCAATGACACATTTATGTCATGGTTGATCCGGGGAAAAGGCCACGTTTAAACCAACAAAATAGCCATCAATGGATAGTTTTATTTGTCAATCAGCTTTATAAGCTAAATGGTGTTAGATTTACACCACTCTGTTGCTCCACACAGGTCTAGGGCACTTCCTTGTACGGCTAGTGCCTCCAAGCTGGCCACCCATAGCATAGGTTGTACCTTGTCCGGCCGGTCGAGTTTGGGGCCGGCCGCCCACTTGAGTTGGGCGCCCACCTTGGGCACTCATATATATGGGGCCAGGGGTACACAATTCATTATCATCTGATCATTGTATTGGTCTGTTGCTCCAGTAGTCATGGGGGGCTGATCGCTACACCAGTGTTTTGTGTTCTCTCTCTCTCTCTCTCTCTCTCTCTCTCTCTCTCTCTCTCTCTCTCTCCAGGCTCTCACATGGTATCAGCAGCTTCAGGCTCTCCATGGGACCAGCGCTTCACCATCAGCATGAGGTTCTCCTCCCGAAGATCAGATCAGCCAACGTTTCTGCAGATCTGCCAATGTTTTGCAAAAGCCAGGCAAGCGATGGAACTTGGAGAGTTTTTATCACGAGGGCCTTCTCCACCTGCGTTTTTTGTCTCGACACTTGGTGTTTTTGCTTTTGGCTGCCAGTGCTACCCTTTTTGGGACTTCCCGTCACCGGAAAACCCCTCTGCTCCATCTGCATTTTCAGCCAGATCTGCGTTTTTGGACAGCAAGGCATCGTTTGCTGCACGGAGGGGAGCGTTGGGCTTCCTGCCCCCAATCTTGCCTTTCGACACACCAACTTGGCATCCGGTGCCTTGCCAGCCCGTATCCTCTCCATTTCCGTCGAATTTCAGCCATTAACTACTGCTGTTTTCTCTGTTTTCAGCCCACCTGGTGTTGTGGCATTGATTCCCCACCCGCCCCAGACCCTTTGCACCGCTCCGAATCCTACCGGGAGCGCACGAGCACGCTGAAGATCGCTGGACAGCAGCGTTTTCATACCTCACAGTAGCGTTTTTGGGTGGACAGCAACAGCCTCTTGGCTTGTGTGTTTCACAAAGGATGAAGTTACCTCCTACCAGGACACCATTTGGTGGTGGTCCGTGCGGTCTCTCATTGATTGTTGCAGTACACGGTGTTGGGAAACAAGAAAACTGAAACACCTCTCTAGTGATGTCACCCAAGAGCGTTGAAAGAGAACTACAAGACACCAAAAGCTTTGCAAAATCCTTTTGAAACACCACAAGTCCAATAGGAGTAGACCCTTGGGAATTTACTAGCCGTCGGCCACCCAAGAGACTATGTAACATAGGAGCAAAACCTTGTCAAAGCACGGATTTACAGCACACGCCGACCAATGCAGATGAAGACCAGAGCCTCTCCTTTCACAATCAAACATCACAAACACATAACTTCAACATCAATTCCACAATTCATAGATACATGCCCTCCGAATCTGTATACACACAATTTGCCACTAGGTTGCCATAGCCATAACCCTGCAGAGAACTACTCGTAACCTGAAGAGCACAACTCCAATTGGGACACTTTAAAGCTTGAAAAAAAAGATTGAAAAAACTGGTGAGAAAGCTGAAGATGACCAAAATTGATTCTATATGCCTCCATGAGCAAAATTGACGCGAACAGAAAGCTGTCCCAACACAACTACACGTAGAGCAGACTAGTCGGGGCAAAAAACTGTATCCAAGAGCACCAAGGAGACATAACGAGCTAAAACCTGCAAATTTTTTATGTTTGGCTGAACTTTTCTAAGTTTGTACATAAGTTTAAGTTATATACAAGGCTCACTTCAAAAAACTCACTCACGGGCACTTACAGTAGCCCGACAACTGTCACTAGACTAGCGACTTGCAGTGCATGTACATGTGCTTGCTAAAGCAAGCTAAAAACCCACAAAAAGAAAGCCCACACGCCCTTTTGACATCGGGCGTCATGTCCATATGTACAAATTTACAAAAAACGGAGTGTCAGAAATGCGCCCAACATAGTTTGCCACACCCCAGCCTGCTAGATCATTCATGATCAGCAACACAAAAGAGATCCTGTAAACCACATGAGAGAGTCTTCACTTCATCTTCATCATTAGCCACACGATCAGTAAATTCTTTAAAAGAAGGCTCATCCTCAATCACAATCATCAACCTTGCAATATACTTCTTCAACCTGTAGCCATTCACACGTGCTTTATGAGGGATACCATCCAAGTCAGCAAGCTGATATGTGCCATTTGGAAACCTATTTAAGACCAAGAAAGGACCTTGCCACTTGATTTGAAATTTCTTTTGAAAAGTGCTATCAAGCTTACTATTGTAACGAAGCACCATGTCACCCTTCTTGATGTCCTTGTCCTTTACCTTCTCATTTGCCTTTGCTTGATTCTTCTTCAAGACCTGCTCATAATGCTCAAAAACCAACAACCTATCCAACTGTACACATTGCAAATATAGAAGCCTTTCCTTGAATGCATCATTGGGCTCTTCTTCAAGCTTTAACATCATCTTCAAGGCTGGTATCTCCACCTCAATAGGAAGTAAAGCCTCTTTGCCAAAAACTAGATGGAAGGGAGAAAAACCTATACCTGATTTGATGGCAGTCCTATAAGCCCATAGAGCACAAGGTAGCTCTAAATCCCAAGTCTTCACATTGTTTCTTGTCATCTTTGTAAGCATCCTTATGAGCTCTCCATTAAACCTTTCATTCATGCCATTGCATTGGGGATAATATGGAGTAGTAAACCTGCGATACACATGAAGCTTCTCACATAGATAATCCACCAACTCTCCCCTGAAACCTGGACCCTTGTCAGAAAGTAACTCCAATGGCATGCCAAATTTGCAGCAAATATCTTCATATATAAATAAGGAAACATCTTTACTCGTGATGTGCTTAATAGCTTTGGCTTCGGCCCACCTGGATAGATAGTCAACAGCAGTAAGTATGTAACATTTGCCTCTAGTTGTCATAGGTAGAGGACCTATTGCATCAATATCCCACTTCTCAAACACATCATAAGCCATAATGGTGCCTCTAATTTCTTATTTGAGAACCCTATTTTCCATGCTTTAACACTCTTTACAAGACTTGCACCAATGATGAACATCGCGTTGAACACTTGGCCACACATAACCCTCCTGTAAGACTTTATGCAAAGTGATCTTTGAAGCAAAGTGACCACCACAAGAACCCTCATGATTCTCCTCTAAAATTTCCTCTTTCCAAGGCACTTTTCTCATCACAAGATCAGCCCCCTTCATATACAAGGCATCACCAAGTAGCACATACCTTTTGGCACAACGTAGGAAGGCGTACTTTTTTGGCTTCTCCAACTCTGATGGAAGCATACCTGTTTGTAGAAACTCTTCCTCCCTCACTAAAGCTTCCCTTCCCAAATAAAGAGGAGAATCAGCCCTTATCACATACAATTGCCCAATTGAAGCTCGCGTTGCACCATGTGCTTCTTCATTTTGAGACCTGTCCACATGCCTTAAACTCCAAGCTTCAAAATGCTTAAGCAGATTCTTCACTTGAAAACACATATTTTTCAGCCTTGGATTCTTACTTTGCCACACCCCAAGTACTTGCTTAACCACCAAAAGAGCATCACCTCTTACCCTCACACGACGGATGCCAAGCTCAAGGCAAAGGTTGAGACCTTTCTCCAAAGTAGCATACTCAGCTTCATTGTTGCTTTGTGCTGTAAGCTTCAAACTCCTTTTAGTTACCAAAGTACCTTGAGGATCATAAACTACCACACCTCCTGAAGCTTCACCGTGCGCTTTCCTGTAAGAGCCATCAAAAAACAATAGATAGGCATTGTCTATGTCAGGAGCTTCCATGTGTTGCTTCTTCACTGCATCCTCCTTAAGAAGAAGAGGGCTTTCCTTATAGGTAAGCAAATCAGCCAATGTAGCCCTTGTACTCTCCTCAACAAGAAAAGAGAATTGGAATTCCTGTAGCTCCACAATCCACTTCATGAGCCTCTCTAACAAAGTAGGGCTATTCACCAATTGACGTAGAAGAGTGTAGCTAGTGAGGAATGTGAATGGTTTAGGGAGAAGGTAGTGCCTAAACCTTCTACATGCATAAATCACACTTACCATAATGAGCTCCACCTCAGTATAGCCTCTTTCCACCTATAGCTTCACCCTGCTAGCACAATAGATAGGCTTCATGTAGTGGGAATTGTTACCTCGTTGAAGAAGCATAGCTCCAATAGCATCCTCACCTACTGATGGATTCACATAAAACTCCTTATCCCAATTAGGAGCTTGCATAGCAGGAAGAGAACCAAGAACCTCTTTGATACCTTGAAAAACCTCTTCACATTCATTTGTCCATTGTAGAGGATCCAACCTTGCTACTTGTTGTAGAGGATAAAGAAGTTGAGAGGACAAAGGAATGAATCTTGTCATATACTTCACCTTTTGAATAAAAGTAGAAAGTTGCTTTGTATCTTTAGGTGATGGGAGGAGCACCAAAGCCTTCACTTTGTCAAGATCCGCTTCAATCCCATTCTCTAAGATCATATGCCCCAAAAACTTCACTCTTGGTTGAGCAAGATGACACTTCTTTGGGTTGAGTTGACCTCCACTTTCATCATATTGCTTCAATGCCATCCCAAGCTTTGCACAATGATCCTTTCTAGAGATATAACACAAAAGTCATCAATAAGATCCTTCACAAACTTGCCAAGAAAGGGAGAGAACACCTTGTTGACGCGCTTTTGATACCACGCACAGCCATTCATAAGACCAAAAGGAAGCACACAATAACAAAAGCATCCCCATGGTGTGATATAATGTGGTCTTCTTTCGATCTTCTAAAGCCAAGGTGAGCTGAAAATATCCAGAGAATCCGTCACATACACTATACCTCTCATGCCCTGCAATAGAATCAAGTATGTCATCTATGAAAGGAAGAGGGTATGGATCCCTCTTTATGACTGCGTTTAGAGGCTTAAAATCAACACATATTCTCCACTTTCCATCTTTCTTGGGTGTAACAACAACAGGACTCACCCATTCTGCAGTGCTCACACAAGACATATGAAACCTGCTTCAAGAAGCTTGTCTACCTCTTCCTTTAAAGCATTAAGTTGTACCTGTCCCATTCTCCTTAGCTTTTGGCGTACGGGCTGAGCTCCTTCCTTGATTGGAATGTGGATTTCCTCTCCCTTAAAGCCTCTAATTTCCTCATAAGAAGTGATGAATAAATGGGGAAATTATTGTATCATATGTAGGTACTCACCCTTCTCATGACTAGTCAAGTCGGGAAACAACATACCTTGTATCAGCTCCTATTTGACATTAGGTTGAGCTTTGGGTTGCATCAGCTCTTCAATTTGCTCATAAGGACCAGAGATATCCTCATTCTCCATAAGGCCAAGAAATCTTTGTTTCTCATCATGCTCTTCTTCAAGAAACAAGAAAGAAACATCTAGATCACTATCGCTGCTATCTTCCACTTCACTGCCATCATCCCCATTGTCTTCTTCTTCACTTGAGAACTCTTCTTCATCACTTTTCTCATCAAAATCAGCATCCAAAGATTGCTTGCTAGCCATGTCAAACCTCTTCTTATCACCCCTTCTATTGTAGAGAGTGATGGTACCATGTCCCCAATCCTGTATAGCTTTGGTTGCCTGTAACCATGGTCTTTCAAGGATGAGAGGGAAAGCACCAATACTTGCGGGCATAACATGGCAATTGACCAGCACTTTAACATCAAATACATCCACCTCCAAGTCCTTTATAACTCCCAAGCACTTCACCCTTGATTGGTTGGCAAGCTTTATGCGAAAACCTGAATTCTTCACCATGTTGAGTCCCAACTTTGATACACAAGCTTGACTAATAACACATACATGTGCACCTCCATCAATATAAGCCTCTCCAATGCACTTCCTCTTATGCCATGCATCCATAGTAGGGCATATATAAAGTAGCTCATTCAAAGATAGGACTCTCACTGACCCCCTTGTAGGCTCCTTCATGGGGTTGACTACGTGCTTCCATTGCCTCTTTAACTTGGGACACATCTCCATGAGTTGCCCAAAAGTAACATCAGCCTTTCTACCCACCAAATCAGCCCTTAAACTATAATTTGGTTGCCCTTCTCCCAAAGGAAAGTCAGATGCATTGTAATGTTTCCTGGGCTTTCTCTTCTTCTTCTCTTTACCTGTACCTGTTTCCCTCTTTTATGGTTGGGACTTGCATCACTCATGTCATGATCTCTTGTAACCCTCTTACCTACAGGCATGACCATAGCTCCCAAATCATCCTCTTTCTTCTCCAAACGAATTATGCTTACCACTTTTGTTTTGCCCTTCTCTTCAGCTATCAAACCACTTGGACTTGCTTCCCCTTTAATCTCAATACCATAATCTTGAGCTCGAGAAGGAATTTGTGGAGGAAGAGGAAACATGTCACCACCCATTCTCTTTGGCTTGTCACATTGAGGGCTTTTATGACCCCATTCACCACAATTGTAACATTGAAACATATCCCCTCTTCCAGCCATGCCTCTTCCTCTACCAACTGTATAACCCTCATTGCTTCCATAACCACGTCCATATCCATAGCTTTGACCTCTTCCACCTCCCATCATATGCACACTAAGATTCTTCATAAGACCTACAACCTTTTGCATCTCCTTGCAAAAGGCATTCACATCATGAGAAGTTTGTTGATCATAACCTGGCTCCCTGATGAGGACCCTTGGTTGCTCTACCGCTTTCACTTCAACCTTTGGCTCGACATTGATTCCAAGTTGATGAAGACGCTCTGCTTTCCACTCTTTATTCTTTGCAATTTCAACTGCCTCCTCAAAGGTCCTTGGCAGCTTAAGCTCTACCTTCAAGAGTAGGTTACTCCTTAAGCTTGCAAGAAACCTGTCCTTTTTCAACATGGCTAGAGGAATTTCAGCCCCCAAAGATGTACACCTCTTTGTCCACAATGCATTGGACGCCTTCACAAAGTCTTCTATGATTTGGCCTTCACCTTGTACTAAGCCTTGAATAGACTGCCATACCTTTTGTGGGTCTTCCACCTGTTGAAAGTGTGTAAGAAAAGCATGCCTTACCATTTCATAAGTCATAACTTGAGGAGGTTGGGCTGATTGTAGCTCCTTTTCGTAGCCTTCCACCATTCCCTAGCATCTCCCTTCAAACAGAAATAGAAGATTCGCAGCACCAACGTTGGGTCTTGCTTGTCAGCAAGAAGACAAGAAACTCCATTCTCTCAATGAAAGCTTTGAAACTTTCATTTGATTTCCCACTAAACTCCGGAAACGCCATGTCTTCAAAACCTGTAAACTGAAGGTAACTTGAAGCAATTCCTCGGTGGCGGAGACCAAAACACTGTTGGGAAACAAGCAAACTGAAACACCTCTATAGTGATGTCACCCAAGAGCGTTGAAAGAGAACTACAAGACACCAAAAGCTTTGCAAAATCCTTTTGAAACACCACAAGTCCAATAGGAGTAGACCCTTGGGAATTTACTAGCCGTCGCCCACCCAAGAGACTATGTCACATAGGAGTAAAACCCTGTCAAAGCACGGATTTACAACACACGCCGACCAATGCAGATGAAGACAAGAGCCTCTCCTTTCACAATCAAACATCACAAACCCATAACTTCAACATCAATTCCACAATTCATAGATACATGCCCTCCGAATTTGTCTACACACAATTTGCCACTAGGCTGCAATAGCCATAACCCTGCAGAGAACTAGTCGTAACCTGAAGAGCACAACTCCAATTGGGGCACTTTAAAGCTTGAAAAAAAGATTGAAAAATGACTGGCGAGAAAGCTGAAGATGACCAAAATTGATTCCATATGCCTCCATGAGCAAACTTGACGCGAACAGAAAGCTGTCCCAACACGACTACACGTAGAGCAGGCTAGTCGGGGCAAAAAACTGCATCCAAGAGTACCAAGGAGACACAACGAGCTAAAACCTGCAAATTTCTAATGTTTGGCTGAACTTTTCTAAGTTTGTACATAAGTTTAAGTTATATGCAAGGCTCACTTCAAAAAACTCACTCACGGGCACTTACAGTAGCCCGACAATTGTCACTAGACTAGCGACTTGCAGTGCATGTACATGTGCTTGCTAAAGCAAGCTAAAAACCCACAAAAAGAAAGCCCACACGCCCTTTTGACATCGGGCGTCATGTCCATATGTACAAATTTACAAAAAACGGGGTGTCAGAAATGCGTCCAACAACAGTATCTTCGACATCGGCTTGATCATCTGATCCTCGGGAGATCTATTCATTCCAACCATCATTCGGCGGTTGCGCACTCCGGAGGGGGTGGTGACTTGTGGTTTGCCAGGGACACACCTATGCACTCATTAGAGGAGTTCACACGAGATATGGCCATGCTCATGGCATATGGGATTCTGACGTTACCAAAGAAGACACCACCATCTTGGGCGGACAGACACTTAACACTTGACCTTGACACGTTAGATCACTTGCTTACACAGGAGCATCTAGATTCTACATGGACATAGAGAGAGGATCTTGGATCGCTTCTTGGACAGGTTCATTGCTTGGATCTACAGACTTAAGTGGGACTTCGGTGCTTTGGACTCTCTTGGAGAGTTCAGCCGCAAGATGCGGGGATCAGGCATCCCGCGACTACGTCCGAGTCACCCGGAGCTGTCTTGGATGGTAGTGTAGTTGCTCTCCTACACTCCTGACCATTTGGATTGCTACCTTCAGAGTTGCTTACACTCACCCTCGGTAACCCTACGGCAGAACTATCGAGGACGGGCATGTACTTTCATTTCGACAGGCTGCTCTTACTTTTGGTCTTGGAATTCATTATAGACACACATGCCAGATCATTAAGGATATGGTTGATTCTAGATCTCCCATTCCGTCACTTATTGAGGATCGACTATGTGATTGGCATTATGTTGGTTCTTCGATTATCTTTATATCTGCAACAACGATATATTGCCATTTACAGTCATCTTCTTGGATAGAGGAACACTATAATATGGTATGGAGCATAAATAAAGGTACTGCATGGTGGTGCAACAAAGTCATGAAAGTGTGGCATGCTAAGCTTCCTTTGAAAGAGCGATTGTTTATGTGGAGATATATCATTAAGGTTCTCCCAACTGTCAAATTTCTTCGCTCTGGAGGAATGGCTTCCTCGCGATGTCTTCGATGTGGTGCCGCCACTGAGAATATTCCACAATTTATGAGTTCTCATACACAACGGTTTGTGGATCACATCTCTACATGTCTTCGCACTCGTTTCCCTGGGTTTTGGTAGATATTTCTGGCCGTTTGGAGTGCTTTTATCATTGCTTCGGCCGTATGTATACTTTTTCAACTAGGTTAGATTCTGGGCACTTTGGACAGTTTGGAGAGCACGTAAATTTCTCATGTTTCAGCCGGTTCAAGTGGATTATGCATGCTTCTTCAATAGTCTCTTAAATTTGCCCATGACTTGGATGAGCTCTCCTCCCTTCATAACGAGCTCTACTTTGACTATTTCTGATTTACCGCATGTAATGTTTTCTAAGGGTTTTCCTCATATTAAGGTTTCCCATTAATAATTCAATATGAATGTGTGTGTGTGTGTGTGTGTGTGTGTGTGTGTGTGTGTGTGTGTGTGTGTGTGTGTGTGTGTGTGTGTGTGTGGAGACGTTTCCTGCTCCTCTGTCACGTGGGTCTCCTGCGCGCATTTGCATCTTGGCGCCCTTGCCAGTGTCTGTGTGGGTGTGCGCGCTCTGCGAATTGGGTGTTCAGTGCGCCTTGTGCATCATCTCGCAGCAGCCACCCCTTCGCGTAGTAATCTTTTGGCTGCACATGCTGCCCGCAGTGAGCTGTTTTAATTTTCGTCCAAGGGCGGAGCTCTGTTTGAGTGTGTGTGTGTGTGTGTGTGTGTGTGTGTGTGTGTGTGTGTGTGTGTGTGTGTGTGTGCGTGTGAAGCTTGTTGGGTAGCCAGGCATGTATGAGGACTTGAAGGTGTTCGAAGTACAAAGCGTCTTGCAGGGATTTTGTACAGAGTAGTGCAGCGGATTTCGCCTCCTTCCTCTGTGTGTGCGTGTGTGTGGGTGTGTAAAACAGTGACGGTTGGTTTCGGGTGTAGTGAATCCTTCTGCCATTCGTTTGTCGCGCAACCCTGCCCTGCGCAACCCCTACACTACGCAGGCCTTTTAAGCGCGCCGGTGGTCCAAGATGATCTTCACCTGCACGCGGTCCTTCTGTCAAATTCTCGTGTGAGTGACAGTGGGTGTGTCTGTGTATTCACTTTAGTAGCGGTTCGTTTTGTCAGTGTGTTCAACAGAGTTCTTGCTAAGAAAACCTTTTTTTTTTTTTTTAAGATATGGCAGAAGAAGTTGTATATAAGCGTAGGAAACAAGTGGATCTTTCCACGATGGATGCTCCAAATATCATCAAAGAGTGTTTGTCAGAGGATTTTGCTGATGCTCGGAATGCTTGGGAAGGTCAGCAACCACCTACCGCAGTGGTTATTCCGATACAGCAGCTTTTGGATCCGGTAGCACAGTATGCGTTGAATGCGGTCATTTTGTTTTTCCCTGGAAAGATGCCCTCGGCACAGGATGTAGGTCAATGGGTTGATTTCCTTTTGAAAAGACAAGCTGTCCGAGGAGTGTATTTTGGTGCCTGTGGCTTTTATGAGGTGTACTAGCAGACATGGAAGCACGTTCGCAATCATTGGAAATGTCGCCCTTGTTTTTCAATATGCAAATGACACATGTACTGCCTTGGGCGCTTACTAAAGATTATCGAAGCTTGATTCGACATAGGTGCCCGGTGTGGGTGGAAATAGTTGGATTTCCACGAACTTGGAAGCATTTTTTGCCTCTCCTAGCTGCTCAGTTGGGTAAAGTGATATGCCCCCCAAATTTGGATATTAATTCCAATAGATTTTGTGTGTTGTGGGATACAGATACGCCAACGCCGTCTGGAATAACGGTTGACTCGAGTGATCCGATGGTAGGCAAAAGGCCGTTTAAACTCAAATGGGGAAAATTAAAATTTGCAGGTGCATGTTTCGGTTGTGGAAAATTTGGCCATATGCAGTCTGAATGCTAGGAATCTTTGTTGAAACTACCGCCCTCCGCTGTTCCGGCATCTAGAACCAATGTTGCCTCCCCCTCCTCTGCATTTGTGAGACAAAAGATGGGGGACACTAATGGAAGCATGCAGGCCAAACAAGGGAAAGATCAAAATAAAAGCATGCCTAATGTGCATCCTACTACAAAGACAGATACAAAGGGTAAAGCAAAAATGACAGATTCTACTGATGGTTGGCAAACTCCAAAGAAGCCAGTTAAGCCCCCTGTTTCGCTTGTTTCAAGAAATTATGTGCCTGCTTTGGATACGAGAAGTGGTGGGTCTTCCACATCTACATCACATGATCATAAGTCACTCGTTGAAGCATGGGACAGAGTGGTATACTCATATAAAGATGCTCTTCTTGGACCGACATCTAAGTCGTTGCCTCTGCATCGGATCCTCACCAAGGAATGCATATGGAGTCCGCTTCATTAACTGTTAGTATGGAGACGGATGTGTCCATGGGCAATATCACTTGATGATAGTGCCTCATGTTTCTCTTGTAAATACTGTACAGATGTATTCTGCTATTAGATGCTTTACGTATAATGTGCACGGTTTGTGCAACCACGACAAGTGGAAGTTAATTTGGCATTATATACATACCAATAAAGCAGATATAGTGGTGTTACAGGAGCATAATCAGCATGAGTTTGTAGGTCAATCTTCGTATTATGCGGGATTTTGGATTGCTTATGCTAGTACTGGTTCTTTCTCGAGTGTTTTGATGATGGTGCGTCATGAACTGCAGCCGGTTTTAGCACATAATGATCCGGCAGGGTGTTGGATGGTAGTTCAATGTCTTGTCCAAAGGAAATATTTTGGAATTTGCTGGTATTATACTTATTCTGCCTCAGCACAACGAAATCGTCTTTGGCAAGAGTTGGTCAAATATCCTTGGCGTTCGCATGCTTTTGGGGAGGGGATTTTAATAATGCACCTACAAACACCGACAACACAACGAGTCATTCGCATATGTTGAGCTCTCAATGCTCTTCTTGGGATGCCATGGTCAGTCAAACCGTTGTCCTAGATCTATGGGCCAATACCCACTCTTCAGAGCGGGGTTATACATTTATTCATAATGCTCACTCTCGATATAGAGCACGTTTGGATCGTTGGTATGTATTGGGCACTCCGCAATATGATTTGTTTGCCTGTGATATGAGGATTGATAGGTCTTTCACTTTATCAGATCATTTTCCTCTTTGGCTCTGGGTCTACTTTGAGGCAGTAGATATAGACGACTCGCTCCTTCATAAGCAATTGTTGCATATTAATAATGCCTATCTTTCGCATACAACATTTAGAACTTTGATTGAAGCAGTAATTCCTCCACTTGTCTCTCAGATGTTTATTGATGTGGATGTGGCGTGGTATCGCTTTGTCATGTGTATCCAGGCAGTCATAAAGGATTATGGTTCCTGGTACATGTACCAGTTGAGAAATAAAGTGCAGGAAGATAAGGCGATATGTCAAGCCTTGGGAAGTCTTGCAGATGCTAGAAGGCTTACTGGCTCAGAACAAGAGGAATTGTGCATAGCCAAAAGCTCATTGATATGTAATGATAAGAGAAAACTTGAAAAGTGGAAAATTAGATCTAGGCAATACGCTTTTATGGATAAAGGTTGTTCATCGAAACAACTCTTTAAGCATTTGCATTATTCGAGGAATTCTGCCTCTATCAAAAGGGTTAAAGATGAAACTGGGCAATGAAAGGTCAATTGGTGGATTCCATGGTGGATCATTTTCAACGGGTTTTTGCCAAGCATGAAGCCTCCTCGACTGAAGTTTTGCACACCAGACAATTGCTATTATCATATGTGCATCCTATATTGACAATGAATGATGTAGAAACCCTTGAGGCGAGTTTTATTGAGGATGAATCGCACGACAGTTTGTTGCTTCTTGGTCGCTAGAAATCGCCTGGATGGGACTGGCTTACGGTGGAATTTTTTCTTCGCTTTTGGGAATCCCTTGAGCAGCCTCTCCTTTTCATGATAAACCAGGCATGGACTGCGCAATCTTTGCCGCGATCGTGGAAAGAAGGACTCGTGAAATTGTTGCCTAAGCAAGCATTGTGTGAAAACTTTTCACATTGGCGACCAATAATGCTTATGCCGGTCGTTTACAAGTTGTTGTCGAAAATGAAAGCTACTCGTGTTGCTGATCATTTGTTTTCCGGCATACATCTGGCTCAGTATGGATTTATTCCTCGTAGGCAAATTATGGATAATATTGCCAATGCTTTTATTGGAATTGAGTATGCAAAATATACTAGACAAGATGTGCTTATCATGCAGATTGATATAGAGAAAGCATTTGACACTGTTCACTGGGACTTCATTGCTCAAATCATGACGGCTTTGGGCTTTGGGCCCAGGATGCGCCAGGTAGTCTATTTTCTTTATGAAAACAATCAATCTGCCAGAATTCTTGACGGTGAGCTGACTCGGTTATGGGACCTTGGTCGATCGGTCAGGTAAGGATGCCCTTTGAGTGCTATGTTGTATGCTATTGCTACACATCCTCTGCTGTTGTATTTGGACTCCTTAACAGCATCTGGTCGGCTACATGGACTGCAACTGCCAGCTCATGATCATTTTGTGGCACAAGCGTATGCGGATGACTCCATGTTCTGGCCTAAAAATCATCCTGAGGATGTTCGTTGTATAATGGAATCTCTGCATATTTATGGGATGGCTGCAGGTCTGCAAGTGAATTTCCGAAAATCTAAAAAGCTGTCGTTGCATCAAATGGATTGGCATGCTCTATGTCACGTGACACATCCAACCCTATGTGTCCATGGACAAGCTACAGCATGATCAGCGTTCAATCACTCTAGTCAAGTCCAAATTAGAAGTGATATGGCACTTTTGTGAGTCTATTCGTAGACCGTGCATGCCCAGTTACTTAGCATAGATGCATATTCTCTGGTTGCACACAGCATGATCATCAGTATTCCCTTCAGAATCCATCAGATTCAGTCAGGGGAATTTTCCAATGCATTTAGCCTATTTTCCCTATTTTTGACATTTTTCACTTATTATTTTTAAGTGACTTCCCAACAAAAGTAGGTAGGGCAATTTTGCTGAGTTAATATATAAGCAAACCCAAGTTAGCACTTTCTGGCAGAAGAGGCAGCAAGAGCACATGCTCAACAGGCACCTTCTCAGCAAGAACCCATCAACCTAGCATTTTTTGGACCTCCCCAGCAGTACCCCCAGATCCTCGGCGTTTTTCAGCCCTTGCATCATCGCCATCCACAGTTAAGCCTAGCGTTTCCTACTTGGCATCGCCATACTCAGCCCTGGCGTTTTCCCCATGATCGCCAGCAGTACCAGACAGGGCAGCGTTTTCTACTAACGCTAGAGAAGCAGCAGCGTTTTTGGTTTTCAGCCCATTCCGCAGCAGAACAGCAGCATTTTCAGCCTTCTTGGGCAGCAGACCATTCAGCCCTAGTTGGATGTAGAAGAACCCCCATTTTCAGCCATAAAAACGCAGCCAAAACAGTCATTTTCAGCCACCCAAAACAGCCCAAAGATTTGCAGATTTTCAGCAGTTAGAAGACCACAGATTTCAGCCCCAGAGTCGTCGTCGTCATCGGCATAGTCCCAAGTTGCATCAGTCCATTGCATACGCATTGTACCACTTGTGCAATCAAAAGTAGACCACTCTCACAGACGAGAGTGGGGCCTTCGGAGGAGGGTTTTACAACGTCTCCGGTGTCGTATCTCTCCTCTCTCTATCTCTCAGTCTCATTCACTTGCACGCACATTGTCCATTCACTTTGTTTGAGATCATAGCATTCTCTCATTAAGAACGGAAGGCTCTACCTTCCATAAGAACAAAAAGGAACCTTGAGCACAATTCAGAGCACTCATCTTGAGCAAAGCGCAAACAATCATTCCGTTGCACCTAACATTGGTATCAGAGCTTTGGCAGTGTTCTGTATCACTCAAGGAAAGAACCACAAGAATCACAAGAATTTTTTTATGCTTGTTGCGGTCGCACGAACCCAAGTTCGCTTGGGTGTATCGATTCCTAATCGTGTTTTTTTGAAGAGTGGCAGGAATCCCAGGAAAGAATTGCTTTTCCAGCCTCCCCTTGTCTCTCTTTTCACTCATTGAGAGCGGACCGTGCACTTAGCGGCCGGCCAATCGACGTGAGGGAGGGCCATAAGAGCCGTGTGCAGCTCCTCAAGCTGAAGTGGCATCTCTAGCCTCTGGCGCGTCTCCTCAGTCACAAGACAAGGCATCTGTGCCCAAACCTGCTCCCTGCATGCATCCTGCCGCTCTAACTGGGGCTCTGCAGAAAGTAACTCGCGGTAGAAGTCAGTAGCAACTGCACGCATATCCTCGGGCTCACAAGCAACTGACCCGTCGAGCCTCCTCAACTGACTGACCTTGGCATGCGAGTGCCGAGGTCCCATTGTCTCAAAGAAAGCACCGGTCACTCTGTCACCCACCTGAGTCCACTGAGATGCCTGTCGGTGGAAAGCAAACTCATGTCGCCTCTCCTCTGTGCTAGCAAGCTCCTGTCGAGCCTGCTGTAACTCCTCCTCCAACCAAGGACTGTCTGGATGCTGCTCCTGCATCCTCTGTAATGAAGCAATGCCCCGTCTGAGACGCTGCTCTCGCTGCAGCCTGGCGAGCCAGAGACTCCTAAAGAAAAAAATGGCTAATCTGAGCTAGGCCTGAGGCCACTCTCTCAGTAGGAGAATCCTGTCTGTCCATGCCCTCTGTCCAGAGAGCCTCTACCCTCTCTCTGAGTGCTGAGTTCAACAAGACCCTCTCTGGGATGCGAAGCATCGTGCTCCCACTCCTCTGTCTGTCTGCCACTGTGAGGATCATTGGTGCATGGTCCGAGGAGGAGGTCCCTGGCAGGATGCCCATTGATCCTCCCAAGTCACTAAAGTGGTCACTAGTGTAGAAGCGATCTATCCGCGATAGATTCACTCCTCCCACTCTGCGGTCCGATCGAGAGAAGGCAAGACTGTCTGGGGGCCTCACAAAACCAGAGTGCTGCCATGTATCCGAGACCCTCAGAGTCATACAAAACCTCTCCCAAGCTGCCAACTCGACTCCATGCACAGTAGCATGGCTGCCACAAATCCTATCAGAAGGGTCCTCCAACATGTTGAAGTCCCCTCCTATGCACCAATGATCTGCCTGCGGCAGAGACTCAACAATCTGTGACCAAAACTCTGCACGAGCACTCGCCACATTGGGCGCATAGATGTTCAAGAAACCCACAAGGCCACCCTGAACCTGCATAGTAATCCACTGAGCCCTGCCTGGCACAATAATCCCTCTGCCCACAACGGCCTGCTGCAATGAGTCCGCAATAGTCATACATACCCCACCCTGGATGCCTCCAGGTCCAAAAGCAGCTGACCAAAAAGTATCATATCGTCCACGCAAAAGCTGACCACATCGCCGAATCCGGCTCTCACACAGATGGTGCTCCTGAAGCATAAGGAGATCAATCTCTTCTCCCACAAGGCAACGCTAAAGCTCCTGACGCAATCGGCCCCGTTGATGCTGAAACTGGGGCCCACCTAGTCCCTACACATTCCATGAGACGATCCTCATGGGGAGCGAGAGAGAGCAGATGCTGTCGCAGCAGCTAGGCGGGCTATCTTCGAGGCTGGCTTGGATGGGAAGTAATCCGCATCCGAGCGTCCTCTAGATAGGCGTGACTGCAGTGAGTGCCTAGCCCAAGCCCAAGCCCAAGCAGGCCGTGCGTAAGACAACCTCCTCTGTCCAGGAGTCCTCATGAATGTATACATAGCATGGCAAACACTGCGTATCAGCAAAGAAGTAAACCACAATGTGCCTACATCCTGCTGAGTCTGGGGGTGTCACCACAAACTTGGCCAATGGCCACAAAGTCTGTAGCATGGCTGTAACTCCTAGTTCTCCCATGTGGTGAGAGAACTCTAGGACCTGTGTATGCAACCATCCCAACACTGAGTCGAGAGTCCACTCTGTCTCGGCCCTACCACAAAGGGGGAAGGAGAAACCAACTGTTGAGTCCAAAGCCTCTGTCCCCCTAGCGGCAAGGAATAGACCATGGACCCTGAAGCAGGCTGCCTCATGGTCTGCTAAGGGATCGTCGAGAAAACGAGTGAAGCCATAGTCGAAGAAGTCCCAACGGCGCCGGATGTCAATGCTTGTCAGACCACGAGGGATAGCTGCAAGGGAAGATGTCTGTACCTGCAGAGGGGGCCGTTGTCACGTGACACATCCCAACCCTATGTGTCCGTGGACAAGCTACACCACAGGAGGGTTCAGTCAGTTCAGTCAAGACCAGATTAGCAGTGATCTAGCACTTTTGTCAGTCTATTCGTAGACCGTGCATGTCCAGTCACTTAGCATAGATGCATATCCTCCGGTTGCACACAGCATGATCATCGGAATTCCCATCAGAATCCATTAGCATTAGTCAAGGAAATTTTCCAGTGCATTTAGCATATTTTCCTATTTATTGGTATTTTCACTTATTATTTTTAAGTGACTTTCCAACAAAAGTAGGTAGGGCAATTTTGCTAAGTTAATATATAAGCAAACCCAAGTTAGCAGTAATTGGCAAAAGAGGCAGCAGGAGCTTCCCGCTCAACAGGCAACTTCTCAGCAGTATCCCCCTTCAGCATCAGATCCATCCCCATCACCACCATCCCCTTGGCGTTTTTCACAGAGCATCCCTCGCCTTGAAGTCCTCCCCCTTTTGGCGATAGTCCCACCAGCAGATCAGCCCCAAAGGCATAGCATTTTTGGACGCAGGCAATTCAGCCCCATCATCAGCATTGCAGCGTTTTACTAACGGTAGGACTCCTCATCAGACCAGCGTTTTTAAGTGCTGCCTTACCAGCGTTTTCAGCATCAAATAGGCCTGCTCCTTCAGCGTTTTTGTCAAGCAACACTAACGCTAGGATACCTGCAGCCTCAGCGTTTTTACAGCAGAGATTCAGCCTTGAAAAAAACGCAGGTTTTCAGCCATGACACAGTAGCAGATTCCCCCCAAGAAGGTTGCACATGCTCCCCCATTTTCAGCCATCAAAACGCAGCCAAAACAGTCATTTTCAGTGTCACAAAGTGATGACGTGGCGGACAGCAGAAACCTTAATTTCTGCCAGAAACCCTAAAATTCCTGCAAACCCTAATTTCTGCCAAAAACCCTAAATTCTGAAAATCGCAGAGGCTGAAAAAAAACTAAAAATAATAATAATAATAATGACAAGCGACGCGAATCTTGCTTTTTTCTCTACGCCATGAGAGAGAGAGAGAGAACTTGCTTTTTTTTTTATAAAAAAAAGAGACTCTCTAAGAGAGAGAGAGAGAACTGATGCTTTTTATTTTTAAAAGCTTTTGGGGCTCTGCTTTTGGGCATCCCTTATAACCTTTAAATTAGTGGTAAGGGCCTCACTTCTCAGAGCATCTGGAGGCAGAGTCTGAGAGTGAAACCCTAGCCACTCTCTTGTACTTTGAACTAATTAATATAAAAAGAAATACCGAAAGGGGCGCCAGTCTTTGGGGCCAATATCTCTAGGCACGGAACTCCACCGGGCCAGTGCAAATCTATTGTGATCTGTGAATTGTTTTGAAGTGGTTATTTGGTGCTATCGCGATTGATTTTTGACTTGGAGTGTCCAAGTCTGTTACAGTGGTATCAGAGCACGGCCGATTTCTCTTCTACGGAAATCCGATCCCCGAAAATTTTTTCCCGCGGCACCTATGGCTTCAGGCAATGATCAGTCGACTCCCTCTGCTTCTGGAGATGCGGGCAGGGATCACAACGAAGATTCCGGCAGAGAGTATGGCCCGCCTTGGCCTACTTAGGCGGAGCGGCGAGAGATGGAGCGTCGCCAGTTGATCGGCGATGCAACAAAGATAATGCTCAATTTTGCCAAGGACCCGAAGATGGCAAAATATATGAACCAGACCTCTTTGGAACAGGTACGAACCACAACACCACTCCCGAAACCCGCTCTCAAGAAACCTTCTGCCTCCAAGAAAATATACGGAGAAGGAACTGGAGAACGTGGTTGATGCACGGATTGCTCAGCTTTTTGACGCGCAAAAGAAAGCCAAAAAGCACGGCAAAAAGCAAAGGAAAAGTAGTGACTTACCACGTTATTTGGGTCGTCAGTCGACTTTTGACAAGGCAAAGAAACAGAAGAAGCGTGTTCGATTTGAAGGAGTACCCAGTTCTTCTTCTTCTTCTTCTTCTGATAGTTCTTCTAGCTCCTCGGATTCGAGCGAAGAAGACAGAAAGGTAAAAAGCGAAGCAAGAAACAAAGTTTCGGAAAGGGCAAGAAAAAGGCAAAGAAGGCTACATCTCGCCCAGAGACTGGCAGTTCTACTGAGGACTCGTCTACAGACAGCTC
Organism: Adiantum capillus-veneris; assembly: GCF_014529385.1. Classification (NCBI taxonomy): domain Eukaryota; kingdom Viridiplantae; phylum Streptophyta; class Polypodiopsida; order Polypodiales; family Pteridaceae; genus Adiantum; species Adiantum capillus-veneris. The sequence continues at coordinate 71,251,075 of NC_140948.1, forward strand.
AGATTCCGATGACAGAAAAGTTTATTCGAACAAGAAGAATTTTTACAAAGCCAACCAGTATGACTTTCTCGAAGATAAAAGCAAGAAAGTCCGAGAGTTTAAGGAAGGTGGCCACTCGATCAAGTTTGATACTTTTCAGGATACTCAGATGCTTCGAAGGCTTTGTCCTTTATACAGCAGTTTGACATCGCTTTCGCGGGAGGACGCTATTCAGAGCACTCCAAGATTCGGAGAGCTACCTCTTACCTTAAGGGGAATGCTCGTACTTGGTGGTCCACGCTTCTTTTAACAAGAGTGCGCCAGTTAAATGGCTGAAATTTAAGAAGCTTTCTATTTCTTCTTGGTTGACGCAAGAATATGAACGAGATGTAAGAGCTGCTTGGAACCATCTTCGGATGACCAAGAAAGATACAATCAATGCTTATTGTGAAAGATTCTAGAGCTCTTTTCTACCCGCCTCTTCATTCAAGAAGATCTCATTCAGAGAACAGATTGAGCGGTTTACCTTGGGTCTACCTACAGAGATCCGAGATCACTGCTTGGAACAGAAGTCAGCTTCTATTCAGGAGTTGAAGAGTCATGCGAAGCGGGGCTTTGCCATTCACTCTGGCAGTCTGACCTACCCCAGATGAGGCCATGACACAACGAGCCGAAGAGACTTCTAAGAATGGAAGTAGAAAGAAAAAGAGCAACCCAGAGAAAAATGATGCACGACCCAAGCTTACTCCTGAGGAGAGAGCTTGCTTCATCAGAGAGGGGAAGTGCTTTGGATGCGGAGAACAGGGATATATCTCCGCGAAGTGCCCTAATAAGGCACAGAAAGAACAGAATGATAAAGACCACGACAGGTCTGAGAGTTCGAGAGCAGCTGAGGAATGTGGCAGAAAAGGCAGATAGAAAAGCAGAAGTCGTACCACATGGAGTGGGACCTGCACCGAATCTAATGAATGAAATACAAACTTTGCCGCTTTTGGGGCAAAGTGAAGGATCAGGAAGCTCTTTTGAAGGAGCCAAGGCCAACTTCTTTTCACTTGGAATTGGCAGCTCGATTTGGAATTACGCCCAACAGACTGACGCCACAGGCAGAGGTAGTTCGACTGGCACCCGGATGGGATGTTGCCATTACACCGAGCATTGGCAAACTTTGTTTGCAATGACAGGGGTGTTCAGGGCACGCGAGTGACGTTCTACTCAGGATCCCTTGGTACCACAAGAACTACGCCGTGGTTGACTACCGGCCCGAGAAAGCGACTTTGATAAATGAAGGGCTTAGAGATTGTACTTGATGAACTTCAGTTTCTTACTCATTCTTTTGGGAGAGAACTGAACACTGGATAAAGGTTGAATATGTTTTGACCTGATCAAAAGAACGCCAAGATTTTTCTCCACACTCATGCCGATTGCTTTTCAGAGGGCCTGAAGATCAAACCATTGATCTGATACCTGAAAGCACGCCACCGAATCGGCCACCTTATCGTGTGAGCCGAGTACAGAATGAAAAGATTATGAACCCGGTGAAAGACCTCTTGGAAAAGGGTCTTGCCCAACCTAGTACTTCACCGTATTGCTCTCCAGTGTTGTTGGTTTTAAAGAAAGACGGATCTTGGAGAATGTGCATCGATTATAGCGCTCTCAACAAAATCACCATCAAGAACAGATTTCCGATTCCTAGGATCGATGATATACTTGACAGGTTACAGGGATCCTCGTGCTTTAGCAGGATTGACTTGAAGAGTGGATATCATGAGATCAGGATAGCACCAGGAGATGTCTACAAGACAACTTTTCGGACGACTTTTGGGTTATTTGAGTTTTTGGTTATGCCTTTTGGCTTAACCAATGCTCCTGCGACATTTAACTGGATGATGGACAGGATTTTTCGAGAGTACAGGCTATTTGTTGGCACTTTCTTTGACGACATCATTGTTTTCTCCAAGAATGAGGCAGAACACAGAGATCATCTGCTTCAAGTCTTTCAGGCATTACGAGATCACACGTTAGTGATTAATGCAAAGAAAAGTGAACTTTTCCTACCAGAGATACACTTTTTGGGACACATTGTGTCAGCACAGCAGGAGTGCAAATGGACCCGGCCAAGATAGAGACTATCCGTGATTGGCCCAATTTGAGGAATGTCCATGAAGTTAGAAGCTTCTTGGGACTGTGTTAGTACTACAGGCGGTTCATATGAAAGTTTGCAGAGGTTGCTTCCCCTTTGCATACCTTGACACAGAAAGGAGTACCTTTTTCGTGGGGACCCACAGAGGTGACTGCCTTTCGGACATTGAAAGAGAAATGGACTACGGGACCTATTTTGACTTTGCCGGACTTGTAGAAGTCATTTAAAGTATATTGTGATGCTTGTGGTCGTAGTCTGGGTGCGGTCTTGATGCAAGAAGGCCATGTCATAGCTTATGAGAGCCATTTGTTCTCTAGGCCGGAGATGACAGCACAGATCTATGAGAAAGAGCTTTTGGCGGTTATCCATGCTCTTACTTAGTGGCGGCATTACCTACTCGGAGCGGATTTTATTGTCTTTACAGACCATCAGAGTTTGCGCTACTTCTTGTCACAGAAGCAGCTTTCGGAAAAGCAGATGCGGTGGGCGAACATCTTGTCACAGTTCCACTTCCAGATTGTCCATGTGCAAGGACAGAAGAATGTGGTGGCAGATGCTTTGTCTCGGAAACCGTTGGTTCTGGCTGTTTCCGCGATACATCATAGGAGCTTTGAGGATATGGTCGATCAGTATGCCACAGATACAGATTTTGCTGATATTTTCACACGGATACGGGATGGGGAGACAGTAGCTGGATACTCCCTTCGGGAAGGCTACTTGATGAAAAAGACTATGTTGTGCGTTACACAGCCGTTGAGGGATAAGGTTATGACTGAATGCCACTCTCCACCTTTTACGAGTCATCGCGGCATTGCTACCACCATGAAGGGGATTGAGAGATACTTCTTTGGGCCGAGACTCAAAAAGGATGTGGAAGAGTTTGTGCGCAGTTGCTTGGTATGCCAGAAGGTCAAGTTTGACAGGCATAAGGCACAGGGATTGTTACAGCCATTACCCATACCCACCCACCCACCCACCCCTGGGAAAGTATTGCAATGGATTTCATTTTTGATCTCCCAAGAACACAGAATGATCACGATGATTTTCCGATTACATGGCACGTCTAAGACGATTGTCTCTGACAAAGACCCCAGATTTATGAGTTTGTTTTGGAAGGAAATTTGGGAGAACATTGGCACGCAGTTGCAGTTCTCGTCATCGTTCCACTTGCAGACTGACGGGCAATTTCAGATTGCCAATTCAGTGATTTTAGATTTATTGAAGTCTTGTATCTCGGATCAGAAGACTCAATGGGAAAAGAACTTACCTTTGGTGGAATTTGCCTACAATAACACGATACACTCTTCGACGGGAAAGACGCCATGTGAGATTGTTGAAAGTCCTTCGAAGGTTCCATCCTTCCTGAGCACGAAAGATTATATATTTGAAGCGGATGAATATTCGCGAGATTTGGATACGGCTTTTGCCAAGGTTCGCGAGACTTTGCAGGAGTCTCAAGAACGACAGAAAAAGGCAACGGATCGCCATCGTCGCGACTTGAAATTGAAGGAGGATGATTGGGTGCTCTTACTTTTGAGAAGGCACGCCTACGAAAGAAAAAGGGAAAGGAGAGGCTTTTTCCAAAGCTTAGTATGCGATACTACGGACCTTTCTAGATCACTGACAAGATAAATGATGTCTCCTTCCGATTGAAACTGCCAGATACTTGGAGGATTCATAATGCATTGCATGTGAGTCTCTTGAACCCTGTTAAGGGTGATGTGCCTGATGATGGGGTCCGGGGAGCCTGATGAGCAACCCGAAGTGGAAGAAAACGAGGAGATCCTTGTTCCTAAACAGATTTTGGCACATAACGATACGAAGAAAGGTAAAGTCCAAAGGCGGTTCTTGGTTTAGTTCAAGAACTTTCCTGCATTTGATGCGAAGTGGATGGAGGAGGAGGACCTAGCAGATACTCCTCGGATTGTGAAACTTTACCTCGATGTTTTGGTTTAGCATAGTCTACTCCAAACGGAACCCAGAAACTCAGCTTGGCCGAAGATCTGGTGCAGTGGGATGCACAAGAGGGGAGTTACTCCGCTCCTTTGTCAACACATGCCTCGATTTTGATACTAAAGTCACTGATGTCTCTTTGAGCTTCAGGGATACTGAGAGCTGACAGTATTCTGTTGGATGACTTTACGAAATGGAATTCCTGATAATGATACTGATTTGTTCTTGACTTCTTTTGAGTGCAGGAACTGATAGCCGAAATGACTGTAGCATTTTGGTCTGATTGATCTCGAATAGACACGGTTGCAATAGGGGTTAGTCAATCGGACATCGATGAGGTCCCGATTGGACCTAGATGTGATTGCTAGCTACATTGCCGATAAATCATGGTCTAAGATCCGAATGAATGTTGAATGTCATGTGATGTCCTGTGATGTCTGGTGATGTCCGGTGATGTGACTGTCGATTTTGTACATGTGCTAGATGTGTGTTCCTAGTACGTAGGTACACACAGTCATTGTCTGCTAAGACGGTTTATGGCTTTTGTCGGTTTTGCAGGCGTAATCGCGGTCGATTACAATACTTTCAAGAGGGGGGTATGTCACAAAGTGATGATGTGGCGGACAGCACAAACCCTAATTTCTGCCAAAAACCCTAAAATTCTTGCAAACCCTAATTTCTGCCAAAAACCCTAATTTTTGAAAATCGCGGAGGCTGAAAAAAAACTAAAAAATAATAATAATAATAATGACGAGCGACGCGAATCTTGCTTTTTCTCTACGCCATGAGAAAGAGAGAGAACTTGCTTTTTTTTTATAGAAAAAAGAGACTCTCTAAGAGAGAGAGAGAACTGATGCTTTTTATTTTTAAAAGCTTTTGGGGCTCTGCTTTTGGGCATCCCTTGTAACCTTTAAATTAGTGGTGAGGGCCTCACTTCTCAGAGCATCTGGAGGCAGAGTTTGAGAGTGAAACCCTAGCCACTCTCTTGTACTTTGAACTGATTAATATAAAAAGAAATACCGAAAGGGGCGCCAGTCTTTGGGGCCAATATCTCTAGGCACGGAACTCCGCTGGGCCAGTGCAAATCTATTGTGATCTGTGAATTGTTTTGAAGTAGTTATTTGGTGCTGTCGCGATTGATTTTTGACTTGGAGTGTCCAAGTCTGTTACATTCAGCCACCAAGAAGACCATGAAAATCAGCAGATAAAAGATCCCAGATTTCAGCCATCAAGTTGTCTTCGTCATCACCGTCGTCGTCATCGGCATAGTCCCATTGCATCATTCCATTACATACGCATTGTACACCTTCGTGCAATCAAAGTAGACCACTCTCGCCGACGAGAGTGGGGCCTTCGAAGGAGGGTTTTACAACCTCTCGGTGTCGTATCTCTTCTCTCTCCTTCTCTCAGTCTCATTCACTTGCACGCACAATATCCACTCACTTTGTTCGTGATCATAGCACTCTCCATAAGACGGAAAGCTCTCTCTTTCCCTAAGAACTAAAAGGAGCCTTGAGCAATAAAGATCACTAATCTTGAGAAAATACAACATTCATTCCGATGCACCTTACATTGGTATCAAAGCTTTGGAAGTGTCCTGCATTACTCAAGGAAAGAACCACAAGAATTTTTTTTGCTTGTTGCAAATCACACGAACCCAAGTTTACTTGGGCGTGGCGATCCCTAATCGTGTTTTGTTGAAGAGTGACAGGAATCCCAAGAAAGAAGGGCTTGTCCGGCCTCCCCTTGTGTCTCTTTTCACTCATTGAGAGCGGACCGTGCACTTAGCGGCCGGCCAATCGACGTGAGGTGGGAAAAAGCAACCTTGGTGTGAGCGCAAGGCCGCCAAGGGGTGCGCCCGCAGAAAAGGGTAGAGCTCGGGTGAAGAGAAGATCCTTCTCCAACGGGATTTGCAAGCGAAAGAAAACCTCAAGACCCTCAAGACTCAAGAACTTCAAGAACCTCAAGAACCCAAAACCCTCAAGACTCAAGAACCTCAAGAACCCAAGATTCTCACGAATTAAGGACCTCAAGAACCTCAAGACCCTCAAGAAACCAAGTTCCTCGCGAGCTTAAGACCCCAAGATCATAGTGCATGGTCGTCACCTGAAGCGGAATGGATACTTCACATACAAGTGATGAGCATGAGAGAGGCGACGAAGACTCGTCCCCACCCGGAGATGATTTCTTCAACCCTCCCCCTTCGCCATCTTCGCCACCAAGTGCTATGGAGGCAATAGTCAAGCAAATGATGGCCATGATGGATAGACAAGAAGCAAGTCGCCTTGCTCAGGATCGTGAGCGCCTTGCTTAGGAACGTGAGCGCATTGCTCTTGCCACAAAACAAGGGGAAGGTGATGGCGCAGCGAGGGGGGAACAGCAGCAGCGAGCTCCTAGGACCAAGTCTCCGTGTCAAGATCGGAGTACATTCATCGATTTTTTCCACTCACTTTACAGGTATGTTCATGGTTTTGTGTTGGAAATGGGTTCAGGAATTTTCAGCCATGGAGATTCTTGAAGAAGAAAGAAGCATGACTCTCGACGAAGTTGAAGCATCGAAGGAGCCACAGAAGACTTTGTGTCGCTTTCGGCGCGGCCCAAAGAAGCAAACGCTGCAGACCTTTATGAAGTTCAAGTACCGCACAACCCACACATCAGAGTGGGCCGGCAAAGAGTCCCTTCCAGGATTCCGGATGCTATTGGCGATCTCCCTCGACGCCATACAGTTCGGTACCAATACCTCACTTTGAAAAGGAGGGGATGTCACGTGACACATCCAACCCTATGTGTCCGTGGACAAGCTACAGCATGACAAGGGTTCAATCAGTCCAATCAGTCTAGATTTAGAAGTGATATGGCACTTTTGTGAGCAGACCGTGCATGACCAGACACTTAGTATAGATGCATATCCTCTAGTTGCACACAGTATGATCATAAGCATTCCCATCAGAATCCTTCAGGGAAATTTTCCAGTGTATTTAGCCTATATTCCCTATTTTTGACATTTTTCACTTATTATTTTTAAGTGACTTTTGTTGGAAAGTAGGTAGGGCAAATTGAGTAAGTTTGTATATAAGCAAACCTAGACTAGCACTAATTGGCAGAAGAGGCAGCGGGAGCACCATCGCTCAACAGGCAACTTCTCAGCAAGAACCTCCCTTGGTGGCGTTTTCCCTCCAAGCAGACTCCCCTGGCCCTAGCGTTTTTCATCAAGCAAGCTTCATCGCCCAGAAGACCTCAGCCTAGCGTTTTGATCCAGTTGCATCGCCATACCACCTCATGGCCTAGCGTTTTCTTTTCCCAGCATCATCGCCACAAGTTGCCCCCTTTGCATGGCAATTTTCATGTAGATAAGCAACAGCAGACTTCAGCCTTGACCACCATAAAGACCAGCAGTTTTCAGCCATCAGAGATCAGCAACCATCAGCGTTTTTTGTCCCGGTGAATTTCAGCCAGTAGCATTTTTGGTACAGTAGCAAATCAGCCGCAGAATTCAGCCATTAACGTTTTTGGACAGCAGTACATAAGCGTCAGATTTCAGCCCTTAAATCGGTCTCGCCATCCCGTCGTCGTCGTTGATCTAGCCTAGACTTGCATCAGTCACATGCATTCAGTTTGTACCAGTTTGTGCAATCAATAGTAGACCACTCTCGCCGACGAGAGTGGGGCCCTCGGAGGAGGGTTTGCAACTTCTCGGGTGTCATATTCTCTTCTCTATCTCTCAGTCTCATGCACTTCCATTCACAGTGTCCATTCACTTTGTTTGTGTCCATTGCACTCTCTCACTAAAGGAACGGAAGGCTCTCCCTTCCGTAAGTAAAAGGAACCCTTGAGCACAGTTCGGAGCACTCATCTTGAGCAAAGTTCAACATTCATTCCGTTGCACCTTACACTAAGGGTGCGTTCATCTCTTTTGTTCACGAGTGTTGGTGCAGAAGGACGAATCTTGGAGAATGTGCATAGACTGCACGTCTCCCGATAAGATCACCATTAAGAACAAGTTTCCAATACCCAAGATTGATGATGTTCTTGACCCATTGCACAGTTCTACTTGCTTCAGTAGGATCGATGTGAAGAGTGGATACCATTAGATTAGGGTATTCTTGGAGAAGTACACAAACTGCGTTCAGGACTTGCTTTGGATAATATAAATTTTTGGTGATGCCGTTCGAGCTTACCAATGCTCCCACAACATTGAATAGGGATGATGGCCCAAATATTTCCAGGGCATAGACAGGTATCTGAGCACATTCATTATTGATGTTTTCTCCTAGTACAAGGCCAAGCATTGAGAGCATCTAGCACCGGTGCTTAGAGCATTGCGAGAGTACAGACTTGTCATCAACAGCAAGAAGATAAAGTTCTTTATGCGGAAGATACACTTCTCAAGGCATAGTGTCGCTTGAGGGTGTTTGTATGGATCCAACAAGGTAGAGGCTATTTGCACTTGGCTACCTTTGAGGAATGTGCATAAAGTGAGGAGCTTATTGGGGCTATGTTCTTATTAGACAAGGTTTATCAGACAATTTCCAAAAATTACTTCACCGTTGCACACCCTTACGAAGAAAGGAATTCCATTCAGTCTCAGATCACGGCATTTGGCAGTTAAAGGAGAAGTTGACCACAAGAAATGTTTAGGTACAACCAGACTTGCAGATGCCTTTTGAGTGTTGATGCAATGTGGCCATGTGGTAGCTCATGAGAGTCGTATTCTCTTGAAGTCAGAAGGGTTGAGAGCTCTTGGCGGTCATCCATGCTTTGAGTTCTTGGAAGCATTACTTTTTTTTTTTTTCAAGAAAAAGATCCTTCTATTAGTTACTGAAAACTGCCCATAGGGCTACAACCACCTCTTCAAGAGAGGGCTACAACAACCATGATGGGAGACTCTCCCAATGAAAAAACCAGCATATGTACAAGGGGGCTAAATCAAGAAATGGGGGGAGGGAAAAGCCACACAGGTGGTCGGTAGTGCCATCGGAGTACACCCCGGACCATGGTGTAAAAAGGCCCAGGACGCCACAGTCGAAGGAAAGCCTCTCTGCGCTCCCGCATGCGGTCGGAGCTGCCCTGTAGTCCCTCAAGCTGTCCTCTGAGAGTATGGATCCGCTCTAGCCAAAAATCGCAAAAAATCTCTGCTGGTGGCACAGGGCAAGCCTCAAAGATGCGAAAGCAACGGGCCCGCCAGATGAACCAGAGTGTCAGGCCATTGATGAGCTCCCAACACTCCTCTCTCTCACTGCACCACTCCTGTGGAGTAAGCTCTGTAGTAGCAGGCTAGAGTGTAGGTCGCCCCACCTGCATCACTATCATCCTGCTGGTGGAAGATAGCTCAAACTGAAGTGCTGGGCCCGTGAGTGTGTACCAAGCCGCTGCTCCCCCAAGTGTATTGTCGAGCCATGGAGAGAGCAGGCATCAGCCGAAGAACAAGTAGCCACACCTGCTGGGCAGAGAGATAGTCCCAAAGACAGTGACGCTGACTCTCCACAAGATGGTCACAAGTTGCACATGCGTCCGAGAGACCACTATGCACTAGCCAGCTCCCTACTGCTGTAGCTCTGTGTGCGACCAGCCACTGAAACAAGGTGACTCATCTCGACTGTCTAGAGTCCCACAACCTCTCCCAGAAGGCTGCCAACAACTCTGCTGTGAGACCCTCCTCCTGCCAATGAGGTGATGCAACAGGGCAGGCCTCTCTCTGTGCTACTAGTATATGACGTCCCAATCGAACAGTGTACTGAAAGAACGGGACACCTGGGTGGTCTGCAGAAGAGAAGAGGTCCCTCCAGAGCCACTCACCAGGATCCCACTGTACTCGTGCCAGTGGACAACACTCCCAAGCACACAGCCTCCAGTGTCCAGTCTCAAGAGCTGCTGGGTCAGGATCTATGACACAAATCCTCCCACAGATGCCCACTACTCGGATCCTCTGAAAACAGCAATGTGCCCAGAGTTACCAGTGAACGGAGTCTAGAGGCCTTGGAACGCCGGAACGGCGTTCCGGCCGGCTGGGAGTGAAGGGAACGTTTCGGAACGGACGGACGTTCCGGCAGGCACCCTGTGACCGGAACGGCATGGCAGGAACGGCCGGAACGGCATCCAACAGCTGTTTTTTTTAGTTTTAAAAAAGTTTGACTGTTTGGGGCAGCAACGTCCACTTACAGTGCCCACCTCCATAGCTTATATAATAGCCCCTTCTACCCCCATTCTTCACAAATGCATCAAGGTTGAAGGCCAAGCTCTCCGCCTCTCTCTCTCTCTTGGGCTAACCCTCAAGGCTCAAGGTTGAAGGCTCAAGCCTCAAGCTCTCCACCTCTCTCTCTCTCTTGGGCTAACCCTCAAGGCTCAAGGCTCAACTTTCAAGCTTTTCTTCTCTCGGTCTCAACTTTCAAGAGGTGAAGCCTCTCTCTCAATCTCTCTATCTCAAGTTTCAACTTCTCATTGCTCAAGGCTCAAGCCTCTCTCTCTCAAGCCCTCTCTCAAGCTCTCTCTCTCTCTCTCACGGATAATCCATGGCCTCTTCTTCTCGTACAACCCCCTCCGTTCATGCGGGCAACACTCAAAAGGCGAAGGAATGGTCGTGGTGGGATGAAGTGACCTCGGAGGGCACCTTGTCGGCGGCAGGAGGTTCTCATGCATGGGCATGCAAGCTATGCTCATACACGCGGAAAGGGGGGCATGACAAAGTGAGGGCACACTTTCTTCGAGTGCCGGGACATGAGGTGAGATTTTGCACCAACGTAACCATCGAGAAGAGGAAGGAGCTCGAGGAAAAGGATCGGCAATTCAACCATAAAGCCAAGGCCGCACGCAAAGGTATTGATCCAAAGACCCTCATTTTCCCTTCTCTACCCGGTGTAGGTGTTGGTGCATCTTCACAAGGTCCAATTCGTCGCCAAAGGACCCTTGCCACCTCTTGGGACCCAAAGAAGAAGGACGAGGTGGCTACGGCCAGGGCCCGATTCTTCTATCACAACCAAATCCCATTTGTCGCAGCAAGGTATGTTCATTGTTTTATGATTTATCAATCTTCTCTCTCATTTCTTCCGTTATCGTCGTTTCCACCTTTTTGATACTAACCTCTTCTATGTTTGATCGAAATAGGTCAGAGTATTGGAAAGTCATGGTGCAACGGATAGGAGAGTATGGCACCGGCTATGTGCCGCCATCTTCAGAGGCTCTCCGAACCACTTTGCTCGATCGAGAGAAGGCTATCGTGGAGCAAGCAACCCTCAATATTCAGCGTCTTTGGGCAAAACATGGTGTTTCCCTCATTGCCGACGAGTGGAGCGATACAAGGAAGAGATCTATCCATGGTCTCGTCGCAAACTCGAGTGGAGAGATGTGGCAAGTCCGCCGATGTCCTCTCTGCAGAGTGGACAACGGCCATAGAAACAATCGGCGAGCAACACGTGGTGGCCTTTGTCACAGATGGGGAGGCATTAAACAGGGCAACAGCAGCTATTATAGAGGGCCACTATCCGCATGTTAACAGTGTGCTTTTGCATGGCACACTGCTTGAACAATCTTCTAAAAGACATCGGCAAGCTAGACTGGATCGCTCCAGTCATTGCTGATGCAGTGAAGATTGTTACTTTCATCAACAATCACAACTTGGTTCGGAGTGAGTACCTCAAGAGAGGTCGTGCGGCAAAGTGCTTCTAAAGTATTCAGACACCCGCTTCGCATTCAACTTTCTTCTTGTGCGCAGGCTGTCTGAATGTCAAAGTGCGGTTCGACAGGTCTTCATCAGTGATGAGTTTACCACCTCTCCCTATGCAAAGACAGTTGCAAGGATTTTGTGCAAGGATAAGGCAAAGAATCTTGAGTTCTGGAAGGAGCTCAAGAGTCTAGACGCACACGTAAAACCGGTGGTTCATTTGCTTCGAGTTCTGGATGGCATGGATCCTTGATTGGCAAGATTTATGAGGCAATGGACCGCATGATTGAGCAGCTTGCACAGCTTGAGCCGAACGCAGAGTGATATGAGGAGATCCATGCGCTTTGCAGCTCGAGGTGGAATTCATATGCCTCTCCTTTACACAGGGCAACGTACATGGTGGATCCAGAGTTCCAAGGTGCAGGGCAAGAGCCAGATAGGGAAGTCATGAACCAATTTACAGAGATCTTAAACAAGATGGTTCAAGACAGAGATGGGCGACGCATTGTCAGAGATCAATTGAGACAGTACAGAGAGATGCGGGGGAGATGCACATCCACCAACACCGGGTACTTCATCCGTGGCTGAGATCGAGCCGGGCCTAGAGCTCAATGATGAGGAATGGGAGGATGTGCATGATTTATAGCCGGCTACTACGGATTGGGAGGCCTCTCAGGCTAGTGGCTCTTGAGTGTTGAGTCTTTGCCATTTATCCTTACCTTTTTGTATGGCTGCTTGAGCCTTGCCCTCTTTGCCATTTGTAGCTACTAGCATCTCTATGGTATTTGTCACCTTCAGTCTTTTGGTATTGTGGTCATTGGTTTGCCCCCCTTTGGTTTTTAAAATTTTTGTAGCACCTTGGCGGCCCTTGAGGCTTGTTAGCCATAATTAATTCCAAAGTGTTATCTCAGACTACTACTCTTGCAATTATTTGAGAGCATTGTGTATGGGCATTGTGTTTGCTCAATGTTGTATATGTGCTATGTACTCTGGGCGCTGCACATCCCAATCAAGTCATAATAAGGTTGAATGGTCTTCAAATCATGTTTTTTGTGGGTATTAGAGTCAAAGGACTCTAGTACTACTTGTATTAAAACACATAACGCTAAAAAAAACAATATTTGGGTGTTTTTTTAGCCTCCCGTTCTGCGCCGTTCCCGTTCCGGGCCCATTCCCGTTCCCTCGTTCCGCAGGGAGGCCCGTCGCCGTTCCCGTTCCACGTTCCGGGTAACTCTGACTCTGCCACCTGCGAGGCCTCTACTGCAACTCGCTGTAGGCATCCCCCACCCTGAAGCTCGAAGAGAAGGGATGGAACAGTCTCTGAGCAGGCCCTGACTGATGAGAACCTCCAGTTGTGTGAAGGCTCCCATCCACCTAGGTGCTACTGGCTCGAGAGGCGTAAGCCACTCAGCTGGAACTGCCTCTGAGATGTCCTGGCACATGCTCTGCACCCCTCTCATGCCCTGTAGCTGGAACCCCTGCACCTCCTCTGACAAGCCAATGAACTCTAACCAGTCACCTAGAGAGCGCGTTGGACCCACTGCCATGGGACCCTAGGAAACATGAGGCCGACTACCAACCAAGTGGCCTCTCTGAGTGCTAACCATGGGGTTCCAGACAAGGGGCTGCCGTAAGCGCTCCTCCGTACAAGTAGGCTGTCTCTGCTCTAGGCCTCGCCGCAAGAGCTCCCAAGATCGAAGTAAACTCACAGCAAAGCGGACCTCCAGTCTCCTGCTCAAACCAACTCTGCGCATCTCTGTGAAGATCCATCTGGTCGAAGGTTGCTAGGGGCCTCCTACCTGAGGCACCCTAGCACGAAGCCGTTGTAGCAAGAACTCCTTCCAAGGCTCCTCACCTGGAAGAAGTCCTCTCATGATGAACTTCCCTAGAAGGGCTCTGCTCTGCTATGCTGGGTCAATGATCCCAAGCCCTCCCTGTGAACAAGTCTTGGAAGCATTACTTGCTTGGTGTAGACTTTACATTGCACACATATCAAAGTCTACAACAGTTCTTGTCACAACCAAAGTTGGCCCACAAGCAAATGTGATGGCAAATGCTTTGAATTCTTGGAAGCACTAATTGCTTAGTGCACACTTTGCATTGCACACTTATCATCAAAGACTACGATATTTCTTTTCACAACCAAAGTTGTCCCACAAGCAAATGAAATCACTTTGACTTTCAAATTGTCCATGTTGAACACAAGAAGAATGTGGTTGTGCATATGCATTGTCTCACAAGCCAAAGATTTCCAAGGTCACAACATTTTTCATCATGATTTCAAGGATATGTAGGAGCAGTATGCTTCACATCCAGACTTTGCGGTGGACTTTGATAGATTGCAGAATGAGGAGACACTTTCCAAATACACTCTCAAAGACGGTTACTTGTTGTCTGGGGCCAAGTTATGTGTGACACAAGCCTTGCAACGGAAAGTAAAACCGGGAGAGAACTTTAAGCTATGTTTGGTTAGAAAAGAAGATTTTGGCAAGCGCTAGTCATAGGCATGTCTGCAAAAACACTAGGAGATCTGAGGGGGTTTCCAACAATAAAATTGCATCTAAATGCAAGCGCTAGGCACAAGAGATGAGAACGCTACAATTTTAGGTAAAGGTACAAGTGACGCCCCTTCTTCGCGACAAAACGTGGCTACACGTAGGCACCCCACCCTCTATTGCAGAAAAAGCTGGGAGCCAATAAGATGAGCCTAGTGTGTACCTATAGCCTCCCATGTACCTTGCATATGTAAGGGTCAGAGGGCAAATCATCCAACCAAAATGAATGGGGATCACCCTTTAAATAAAGTGGGCACTGGAGATAAGACCGGCAGCCGGCCAGACAAAGAAGTAGCCTGAATGCTATGCAGTGGGTGGCCATCCCGAGAGACACACTAGCCACACAAGCATGCCATGCTGAATACTCTAACAAGTTCATCCCTTAGCTTATTAATATGAACGAATGGAACATAAAACATGCAACAATTCTACTTTGCACGTCGAAATTGACATCAAGTACGCAAATAGAATGTAAATTTTAATGATTATCAAAGAGCAACAAGATTCTCAAAGACCACAAAATATGAAAAAAATAAGTATGTCCCAATGTTCACACCCAAAACCTTAACATGTTTTTAGCAACTCCAAGCATATGGATACAAAAAGCTATATAATATATTAAAAACATCACCAAAATTTAACTTTGTATCCTTTTATTGCCCAAATTATGACTTAATCACGCTAACAGGACTATATAAACACAAGGAATTTCTCCTACAATATGCTAGGCTCCTAAAAACAAGATTTGAAACTGAAGACATATGTTCTCTCCTTGTAAAACCCACTTGCTTAAACTCGGCGCAATGATCATAAAAGAAGTTACTCAAAATTCAATTCCAAAACGTCATCAAGTGTTTCAAGACAAATTACTACTAACCTCTGGCTGGTCCAAGAAGAGTTGTCAAAGCAATTGCACCCTTGATAGCTGGATTATGAAGAAAACCCGCTAGTGAGCCTGCTAATATCAAATAACAAGAATTAGACCCTCATCGTGTATCTTTGAGTCTCTCTCTCTCTCTCTCTCTCTCTCTCTCTCTCTCTCTCTCTCTCTCTCTATATATATATATATATATATATATATATATATAAATATATAATATTTATATTTATTTATTTTTATTATTATTATTATTATATTTAAAAAAAATTATTAGTTGAAAAATCCCTTAGAATGACCAAATGGTGCCGATTCTGAGGGCAAGTACATCACTGATTACAAAGCAAGCCCGAAGGTGACAATCTAGAAACTGTAAAAACTGGATGCAACTAGCCACATGGCAACATTCAAAACTGATGGCAAGAGAGTAAAAAGTAACCTAGCAAGCTAAGTGGAGAGAGGATGATACAGCCTCTGAAAGATACGCAATTCCACCGAAAACAAACTCCACTACTGCATATCAAAAACCTAAATCACAAAGGCCACCAGCAATGAAAAGGAGAAGGAACATTTGCAATGGCTAGAGCTCGGACATCGGGCATTGCCTGCTAGCTTGTATAATCTCCATGCATCCACACCAGAGACTGCAAAGAGAAATCTATCCCAAGTGCCTCCCTCAGAGCAAGCAATAGAAGGTAGGGCATGAGACACAACTACCCGCCAATCATCTGCATTCTCAACATTGTTAAAATCACCCCAAACAACCCATGAGTTCATGGTAGGTAATACATCCACATCTATTGCCAAAAAGAATCCCTCGCACGAGCTTTAGTAGGAGGTACTTACATAAAATTCCTACCAAAGCATCCTCGACCTATAAAGAATCCAAATAGCTCTACCCGGAACTAAAGTGCCATCATAACGTGCACAAGGTCGCCAACGCAATCCATCAGATATACCTACAATAGATATACATACACCACCACTAGACTGATAATCAAAACCGTACTCTGCCAGAATGTATGAGAGGCACCGTGCAAGAGCTTGCCACATCGGCAATAGCTGGCACTGCACATCTTGTGTTCCTATACAAGAAGCACATCCACATCTCTTTGTACATAAGTGTGCAAATCTCGTCAAGTAAATTCTGCTTCCGGCCAATGATACTGGTGTAATGCAAACTATTGGCATTCCATGTAACAATGTGTAAATCCATATCAAGTAGCAAAGATGGCAACTGACAACGACAAAGTAATGGATCAAAAGGCAACTATGAATCACAAAACCATGCATCTAACTAACAGCGAGGTCGCTTGGCCCCAGGTATTGAGCAATAACCAATGGAAGAGCATCAGAATCAAGAGCTAGAGGTCGAAGGAGGTATCCTAGACTAAAAGCCCAAGCAGCAAAGTACCAAGAGAAGCAATAGTCCCAGGTACAACACAACACTTGAATAGCAACCGATTCTAACCAAACTCACATGGTGTGAGAAACTATCACATATGATCCATGAAAAAAAAGATCGGCAAACAATAGCAACTCTCTATATCTATCCACATTACTACTCCCATGCACTGTGTAAAATTCAGTTACAAGAAATGGAGGAATGCAACCGGCCCATGACTGAAGAGCTCTCAGAGTATGTTGAACCACAAACTCCATGACAAAGCTCTCCGTCCATGTCTCTCTTGTCACCAACCTTCGCATATAAACCCATCAATCAAAGAAAGATTACATAGGTTGTCTTTTCGATTGAAAGACTACATATTTGAACATGTATTCTTGTGCTTACGGAACCATAATTGATTAGACATACTTCTATCCCTGAGTGGGAAAGTATGAATGGCCATTGACATGTTTAAAAAGCATGGACTGTACCACCTTACCTTATTGGAAGAGAGATATAGATGGATACCAGTGTATGAAATGGATGTAATCTACCTTAGGCACAGACACAGTAAAACATGCATGATGACTTGCATTGAGTGTCGTTTTGAAAACTCTTAAGCATTAGATATTCTACTCGGAAAGAGCTTTCAGTTGATTCCCATATTGAATTTTTGTTATCGGTTTTCCGCTGAGAATGTTCTAGAAGCTTCTAGTCAAGGGCTAGAAGAATCTAAAAGGAGTTCTCCAAAAGTTGAGACCTGTATAAGGACACTTGTCACATACAATTCACCTTTCTAACAAAAGGCAAGACACTTCTGCCACGACAATTGAGACATGTAGGGACTTCTGTCAACGACAATTTAACTTTTTAGACAAGTGGGAAGACACTTGTGGTAATGCTACCACATAACCTCCTTACTCAAGATGAAAGTTCATCTACAGAAACAGCACCTTTTCCCTCATCGAGTATCACTCTTTGCTGAAATTACTCTCTAAATCTCAGCCCAAGAAGCCTCTACACTACCATCACCATTGCCCTCTCTCTCTCTCTCTCTCTCTCTCTCTCTCTCTCTCTCTCTCTCTCTCTCTCTCTCTCTCTCTCTCTCTCTCTCTCATTCTCATACACACACACATTAAAGCTTATGTGAGGAAGTAAGCTATTGGGAAGGTGCTACCGAAGTGATCGCATGAAGGAGAATGCATGAGGAAGCCAATGCTGAATTTTTCTTCATCAAAGGACATCACCCATGCGCATTTCGACACGCAAGAGAAGACAACCAGTTGTGTGACCCATTGGAAGGCCTTTGGGATGGCATATAGATGGGTGAGTTTCTCCAGCTCTTGTATGTGCTTGTAAGGGCAACACATGCGAGGGGAAACCAACAAGATTGTTTTCTTGTTTGATGGTGATTCCATGCTGAATTTTCAGCCTATACACTTGTAATTATGGAGGAATAAACATATTCTTGTGAAGGGGCCCAACCGTTCCGGGTCAGTAGTGTGTCACTCTCAATCTTCTCTCACTATCTAATCTCTCTCATCTTTCAAGATATCCATATCTTTACACATCTACTATGCTATATCTCTACATATGTATATATGTCCCTCTCTCTCAAGCTCTAACCGACGATTGGTATTTATCTTTTATGCAAAGTGTTGATTGGCAATAATAATCCTATGGTGTGTCAAGGCAAGTTTCGTTGGTATCAAAGCAGAGTTACCTTCCTTATCATCCGAGTAATTGAAGGTGGTCTTGGATTTGAAAATTTTTGTCATCATAAAAATGTCAAGCCACAAAGAGAGATCGAGGTGAAAACTGTCACAAACGGGAGCCCATAGCAATATAAAATATTCTCGGATAAATAGAATTTATCACTTATTACTGAAGCCAGAGGATATAAAGAGAGAAATAGAGAGTGAGAAGATCGACACAGTACTGGGGACCAGAAGATGGGTTGGTCCCGCCCCCCCCCCCCCCCCCCCCCCCCCCCCCCCTCTGTAATAGTATCTTCATTACTGTAGGGAAGTCTATACAAGCACTTGAACCAAACAAATTACCACGTTTGTTCTAAAATAAGACTTCATGGTTCCTGGAAGCCTCGGCTTCCTATTCCTAGGGCAAAACCCTATTCCAAGGAACTTCCGTTCCTTGTTCCAAATCCTCGAGAATCAAGGTTCTCGCCTCTAGATCTCACCTTCCAGACTCAGGGCATGGCATCCTTGCAACTCTTTTCCGACTCTGTTCCCAGAGTCCTCTTCCTGCAGAACAACTTTGCTTTCCCAGACACGGAGCCCCTACTTGGGAATCCCCACTTCCGGATGTTGGTAATTGGCTTTATCTGACAGAAAAATAATTCTAAATGAATTATTGGATTTATAAGTGAGAGGGGTTTCTCGCTTGGAACACCAGGAAAAATAATCTAAATGAATTATTGGAATTTTAAGTGAGAGAGTTTTTCTCACTGGAGACATCCGAGTACAGAGTATTCCTAGTGCGTCATTGAAAGTAATGACGGGAGCACTGAGAACGGGAATATCTGTAAGGCCACCAGGAACGGGTACTTCTGATGCGTCACAACGGATGGGTGACAGGGGAGCATCAGTAAAGAAGTATCCGACCATCCGGGAACGGACATCTCTGATGCGTCATAGGATGGGTGACATAGAGCATCGTGAAGGAGATTGTACCGTAAGTTCGGTAGGAAAGGACTAGGTGATGGGTATTCCTGATGCGTCACAAGGTGGGTGACGGGTGCATCGAAAAGGGGATATCCATAGTCGAGAGGAAATCCGAACTGGAAAGAGGAATACGCGTAAAGACGCAAGCACAAGAATAAAGATGGGTTCTGAGAAGCTTTTCTTAAAAAGCGGAATATTTTAACGAGTTTTTCGGGAAGAGCAGACACTTTCCCACAAGGAATCTATGTTTGCATTGCATTCGTGCATGTGGTTGCATCCAGGGACGCCTGGGAAGTGTTGTGAAAAGCATTGTTTTAAACTTATAAGGTTTTATTGAGTTTTTGGGCAGGTTCAGACCACTTTTACAATATGCCGGCCGTCCACTTAATAAGTGGGCAGCCACTTAGAAAATAAAGCAACAAGACCAGCCAATGAATTCTCTCTCCCTATTTCGGGTAGAACTGAACAAAAAAAAAAAAAACAAAAAAGCACCACATGCCCTCACTGAAAGGAGGTTACCAACGCCAGCAAGAGAAGACTCTGCCGCCAGATAACGCAAGAGATCGCGATACTACGAGGCACGGAAGTCGCTTTTCCCGCGCAAGAGCGACAGGTATCTATTGTGGATTCGCCATACGAATTGTTGTCGCTTGTTTGCGTGTGTGTTTGCAGGTACTTCATCGCGAAGGAGAAGCGAGAAGGCTTCGGCCTACGCTTGGAAATTCTGAGAACGGAATTCGAAAATTGTCTGCGGAGTCTCGACTCTGAGTACAGACGGAAAAAGGATTGAGAGCTCGTCTCTCGGATTTCCCTTACGCGAAGGAGCGACCATCGAGTCAGAGAATTAGAACGGAGGGGTTTTCTACGGTTCTTGTGCTTGTAAAAAGATTCTCCCTAATAAAGAATTCTCTTTAAGGGGGGGGACCAGCCCATCTTCTGGTCCCAAGTACTGTGTCGATCTTCTCACTCTCTCTCTCTCTCTATCTATTTCTCTCTATATCCTTTGGCTTCGGTATTAAGTGATAAATTCTATTTATCCGAGTATATTTTTATATTGTTATGCGCTCCCATTTGTGACACCGGATCACAACTCAAGAGACTACCTCTCTCCGATCCATGGATCTACTTCCCAAACTTGGGTACGAAACCCTTGGGCTGATCTGGCTCTAGTTCCTCAGAGCGCTTTCTTCTGCAGAGGCTCATGCCTTCCTCTGCTCCTCCTCCCTCGTGAAGAGGAAGTACACCTGCAAACACACACAAGCTCAGGACAACAATTCATATGGTGAATCCACAATTGATACCTCTCGCTCTTTGCACGGGAAAAGCGATCTCTGTGCTTCGTAGTCTCGCGATCTCTTGCGTCTACTCGCGGCAGAGTCTTCTCTTGCTGACGCTAGCAACTCCTCCTCTGAGAGAGGGTGTGTGATGCTTTTATAGCTCCTTGGCCACGGCAAGAATAGCTGAGTGTTGGCTGCCAGCGTAGAGGTCGTGGCTGGGGTTTTTTTCTTTTTTTGCTCTTCTGCCAGAAAGAGAGAGAGAAAAGTCGCTGGCTTGTTTTTGCTGCTTTATTTTTCAGGTGGCTACCCGCTTATTAAGTGGCTGGCCGGTCACTTTTAAAAATGGTATAAACCTGCCCAAAATCTCAATAAAACCTTATAAGTTAAAAACAATGCTTTCACAACACTTCCCAAGCGTCCCTCGATACAATCACATGCACAGTTGCAATGCAGACATCGACTTCCTAGCGGAAAAGCATCTGCTTTCCTGAAAAGCAACCTGCTTTCTCAAAAAGCAATAGTATTTCCTCAAAGTTTCCTCTGAACCCACCTTCATTCAAGTGCTTGCCCATTCCTTGTTAAACAATTCTAACACAGTTCGGAATTTCCTCTCGACTATGGATATCCCCTCTCCGATGCACCCGTCACCCACCTTGTGACGCATCAGGAATCCCCATCACCTAGTCCTTTCCTACCGAACTTACGGTACAATCTCGATCACAATGCTCTATGTGACCCATGCTACTTACGCATCAGAGATGTCCGTTCCCGGATGGTCGAATACTTCTTCCCGATGCTCCCT
Organism: Adiantum capillus-veneris; assembly: GCF_014529385.1. NCBI lineage: Eukaryota > Viridiplantae > Streptophyta > Polypodiopsida > Polypodiales > Pteridaceae > Adiantum > Adiantum capillus-veneris. The sequence continues at coordinate 71,272,383 of NC_140948.1, forward strand.
ATCACCCATCCGATGTGACGCATCAGAAGTACCCATTCCTGGTGGCCTTACAGATAATCCCTTTCATAGTGCTCCCGTCATTACTCTGAATGACGCACTAAAAATACTATGTACTCGGATGTCTCCATTGAGAAAAACCCTCTCACGTAAAATTCCAATAATTCATTTAGAATTAATTTTTTCTTGGTGTTCCAAGCGAGAAAACCCTTTCACTTATAAATCCAATAATTCATTTAGAATTATTTTTCTGTCAAATAAAGCCAATTTAGCAACAAAAACTCTATCCTTTGATAAATATACAACAGCTTTCGTATGCTTACAGCTTACATTCATAACACGTGTATACACAAATCAACATTAAAAGACCAAAAATTCAAAAACTCGCCTTGAAATTGGAAACTTCAATCAGAGTAAATATGAACAAGACAATGTGACTTAAAACATTAAAAAAGTATTCGTCTTTGAAATGTTCAAGAGAAGTTTCGAAACATTTGAAATGTTTTGTAAGTTTCCTTGATTGAAGAAACAAGTTTCTTGGCAACTATGCCCACAAGAATCCCTCGCTTAGAAACACCTCAAGTTGTCTACATATGCATCCCAGCCAATCCTATGCCTCCCTCTCTCTGTGAAACAGAGCATGACATCGCATCCCAGCCACCTGTCTACAAGCTGAGATGGCGTAATAATGCATGCGACCAAATGAGTCAATGGATCTGTGGAGCTAGTGAATGACCGAATACTTTCCAATACAAAAGAGCAAACTGCAACACCAAGTCAGGAATGCGTAATCCTCATCTAAGCATAGAAATTATCTGGAATCTCAAATGCAAAGAAACTTGGAAATATCAAATAGCACTTTAGAAAGCCAATTGTAATCGTCCCACCATGAGATGCTGCCTAAGAGCCAATGTAAAATCTATCTAATCTCTCTAACAAACGCCTTGACTATCTCTTGAAACCCCACGAAAACTGCAGAGACTAGCCCAACCTTCCAAGAGAGAGATATACACATGAATAGAATACAAAAATTGTGTAGGCATAGGAAACATACAAGTATGGACTACCTAGAGATATAGCTATTCTTCCCTAGCATGAAATCTTTATGCATGTGATACCGCAACCACAACAAAGAAGCCCAACATGCAATCAAGACAAGAGCGAAAAGGTTGTAAGTTCGGTAAAAATTTACCATGAGCAGCACCATGAAACCCGAGGGTATGCAGCCAATGTGTAGCATGCGTCCCACAGCAGAGTGCGACAAGGGTCCAAGCAAAGGCAACTCGTCCAGTACTTTTCACTAATGACGCTTCCCTTTTCTTTGTCAAATCTGCAATCTTACTCTGGGAACTGCTGTCATGGGAAGCCTTTCTCTGCTTGGAAGGGAAGCCACAATCTGTAAGGCGAGCTGCCAAGCTCTCAGCAAATGCAACACTATCCAAATCAGCAGTTGCTGATGATGGCGATCGCAATGTAGGGGATGTGCGTACAACAGCAGTCTCTGTAATCATATTGACAGCAACTTCGCCCACATTGGGCTGCGCTTTTAGCACATTCCGGACGCGGGCAACACATCCTCCACACATCATGCCCTCCACATCTAGCACAACAGAAATTGGCTCACCTTGGGGCTTTACATTCTCCTTCAAATTTGATGGTAGCAGCTCAGCTTTCACTGCTCGTGCAATTCCCAGACTTCTGTGAGCATTGTGCCTCACCTTCGACGTTCTGATGACAGATTTTCGAGGGAATTTATTTGTTTTCTGCTTAAGAGCCGGCAAAGAGCACCATGGTAGTCGAAGTTGAGGGGAATGAGGACCTCCTGAGGCAAGAAGGGCATCGTGATGATCTGATAATCTGAAGGAAGCCATGAGCTGAAAGCTTCACCCCTGCTGCAAGCTAGATGGATAATTGTAGAGCATCTGAACGTCGGCTCAAGTCTATGGAAGCTCCACACTGGGTTCGTTTCAATGTTCGTAATTTGTGGACGGTAGCAGATTGATTCTGTTTCAACTTTCACCTTGCGTGCTCACTGCTAGCCTAGCGTACCACTCACTTTGTGGTTCCTAAGGCTAAACCTTCCCGCAACCCACGTGCTTTTCTGTGTGGGATTGTTCTTCGTATTCTCCTTCTCTTTATTATTTTGCGTACAATGTGTGTGCTTTGGGGTCATGCCCAAAATTAAGACCATCTCTCTCTCTCTCTCTCTCTCTCTCTCACCCAAGTGTGGTAGATTGGTTATGCCATTTCCCTCTTGAATAAGAGGTCTTGAGTTCAACTCTCCTCGTTGGCTAGATCTTTAAGGTCTCTTGGGATAGTTTCCTACTACGTTAAAACTCTCTTCTTCTTCTTCTTCTTCTTCTTCTTCTTCTTCCTCTCTCTCTCTCTCTCTCTCTCTCTCTCTCTCTCTCTCTCGGACTCCTTTGAGAGAGAGACTAGGACAATGGGTTTGATTTCAACAAACTGAAGCCACTAATTATGCAATTTATGGTGTTCTAAGCCTCCATAATTTGTGGTAGTTGACAGATCCCTACAAAATCCAATTTCTCATTGTAAGGAATTTGTATCCAGATATAATGAAGAATCAACCCTCCACATTATGTTATTTGTTAATTTTTGTGTCTAATGCAAGCTAAAGTCAATTAGTTTACACAATTGACTAGATGTAACCAATAAAGAGAATTGTGCATAAGACCAAATATATGTCAGTATAAATGAATAGTATCTACTGTCTAATTATTATAAGACCACATTCACCAACTTCTTCCAAAACTATGTATATCAATACACAAGAATTTGTCACATCATCTGTTTTCTTGAAAATGGAGACCGCATTGAGTAGCCCTTTCATGAGCAGCATTTACTAGATTTAATTGGAGGAGAGAAAATATATGCATTACCCTCTCAAAATTTGCTAGAAGAAAGTGTAATCAACCATATACTACCTTAAACTTGTATCTCAATCTTTTTTACCTCATATTATATTCTTCTCTCTATTCTTTTGTGGTTTTTGTGAAATACCATTAAAGTGACTAACAATTCCACAATAATGATTTATAGAAAGAACTTTTTTGGGTCCTGATCAATGCCTTGACTATTGATGAGTAGCCTAGGATCAATTTTGACGGAAGACACTCTTATATCTGATTAAGCAATAGATCCATGCTCAATGGGCTTACTACCTATATTGAGTGTGGTGCTTGGGCACATGCACACACACACCTAGAGAAAGAATTTTTTTGGGTCATGATCAATGCCTTGACTACAAATGAGTAGCCTAGGATTAATTTTGATGGAAGACACTCTTACATCTGCTTAGACATTGTCTTTTCATCATAAATTTCTTATACTTAACTACCTTAGCATGCCATCAGTTGTTTGGAAAACGATACAATGCATACCTTATTGCAATGTAAGCCGCGTCGTATGTGTTCACTACAACACGTCGCACAAAAATCGATGTTTATCTCAACGCATTTGAATGGGATATAAAAGTTTAAAGCGTGGAAATAAGTGTCGAAACCCCATTGTTCTTATAAACATCGCTATTTTAGGTGTCGAGATCTGCATTGGAATAGACGCTTGTATACATGTCGAAATACAAGTTGCAAATTTATAAGCCCAAACCGATGTATATTTCGATGCAGATATCGACACATATATATACAAATATTCTAACACCTGCATTGCAAATATTTTTGAGCAAAGAGGATTGGCATATCGATGTTGCATGTATTGCAACACCAAATACCAATCCTCTCTGTTGAAAAGGAAAAGTGCAAAAGTAAATGCACTCTACCTAGTGAATAGTGACCACCTTGCATTGTGTTGCGATAGACTTACATTGTATCATAAAACAATAAAAAAAAGTTAAGTACATAACCATGAAGATTAATCAAATCCATAACCATTATCAAAGACAAGAACTTAGCCATAACCACAACCATAACTGCTACAATCGGAGGCATGGAGTTCCCTGCAATATACCCGAAATAGCATACTACAAACCATAAAACAGACTAATCGGCATACCTGTCACAATCACGTGGTCGCATGATCGCAAGATACACAAACGAAGAGAGACAGAGAGCGGGAGAGAGTAAGCGAGCACGTGCAGGCGCACCTCCTAGAGCAGCGTGCTACGCCGGCATGGCGAGAGAGAAGAGGGGAGAGAAGAGAAGAAGTACACAGACACTGGGTGCAATCTCTCCCCGTGCAAGAGTGACCCTTTCCCTCTTGCACGTATTTCTTTTATAGATTTCTTCAATGGTCAATGTGAGTACAAACTGGCCGGTCGGTCATAAATGGCCAAACCTCATAAAGAGCACTTGAATAATAAAATGTACATAAAATATGATATCCTTTTGCAATAGCTTAGCTCGGTCAAGCCTTTTCCACCTGTCACAGCTGCAATAAATAATAAGATATCAATTCCATAACATACCTCTCCGTTGGAAAGCAACTGTCCTCAGTTGCGAAGATAAAAAACTGCAAACAATACTTGTCAAAGACAATGATTAGTATGTTGTGCCAAAAGCATCACATAACAAAAGAGAAATTGATGAAATTAAACAACATTAGCTTATGCCTGCCGTCATCCACATACTACCTATTCTAGTGTCCCATACCACTAGAATAAGCAGTATATGTCATAGCCTGATGAATCAGGATATCATTGGTCACACTCATCATCAATCTCATAATGTCAAGTCTCATCACATAAACACTGTCGTAATAATCACAAGATACCAAATCCCAATCCAATTCCAATTCCACAATATAAGTCCAAATCCAAATCAATTTCATTATGTACCCGGGTAACAAAAATCATACCAGTTACAGTGGTGGCCAATCACTGCAGCATGATTTTGTGATCGGTGTTGCCTAAATCGGCGAATCTACACCCGACGTGCTGCCTAAATCGGCGAATCTGCACTAATGCTGCCTAAATCGGCGAATCTGCATTTGATATAAGTTCAAAAAAGCGTGAATCTGTAGTTTGTTGTTGTGCTGCCTAAATCGGCGAATCTGCACTACATGAGCATTGACACACTGCCTAAATCGGCGGATCTGTGTGCTTGTGACCAATGGACTAGACAAGGCATAAAGGAGAAAATAAAAATAGTTACTATGTTGACATCGCATTGCAGTATATCAAGGCACTTACAAATTTTTGTGCATTACCCCAAACACTGTGGCTCACATGAGTAGCTGCAGGGCTTATTGACAAATCATCAAAAGTACTTGTAGTACAATTAGAACCCATGATCGAAGCATTTGATGGAGTATTCAGTGAGCAGATAATGTAGAGAAATGAAATTTAAAAATAAAAGTGATGTATCTGAGATTCCATTTGATAAGTATTAGTGATGACATGAGAGATGTTGGGTTGCCTAATCTATAAAAGATTGTCGGTAAAGCAATTATGAAAAGGGGAGTGAGGTTGATGTACATACCTTGAGGGTACACTGCATCAAAATTATTTGAGGTAGTGTGTTTGTGGAGATAGATATGACCGTAACTTGCATTTGAGGCGTGTCAAACAGATTTGTAGAAGCTAAGGAGGACTGCGACTATCAAACTTGCTCTATAGTATAATTAACAATTCCAAAATATGTTAATTTTGTGTTAGTAATTTGAAATAAAAGACAAGACTATGTTGTCTGTTGAGCATGTGATTCAAGATTAGTGTGCGATCACATATTAAGAACATATAGTGTTAGCACTTTGATTCAACAATCGCAAAATAAATTAAATGAAGCTGGAACATAGATTAAAAGTTAGCCATAGCCCTCCGAAAATGGAAATGTGAGAAAATGGTGCAATCCTAACGAAACAGCACAGATAGACAAAAGCCACGAACAAGCCAGAAAAAAAAAGTAGGTAAGGAGATCTAATTGGATTTTATAGTGCAATGTGGGAGAGAAAATTACATTGAGGACTGACAAACCTCTACGATGATTAACTGTGACTAATTGGACAAACAACCCAAAAGTAATTTGATCTTGAACTGCCTTTGCCTAGAAGCCTTTATCTATGAAAAATTATTTGTTAGGTAGAGCTAGAATTAGGGATGAGAATATAGATTTTTGGTGCGTCAAGGAAATGCCTTATAAAACCATCTACTTAAGCCTTTGGATATTAACTGGGAGGAGGTAGGATGGGAGTTGGTATCTTATACAAGTTACTTAAACCTGACAAGACAATGCGTAGACAGTCGGTGAGCGCAGATCGCAGTAGTTGTAATCACATATTTCGACATAAATAATAAATCATTACATAATGAAAATCATTGAAATCATAGGAGAAAGGGATCAACGTTCTCCTCGTAGGTATAGCAATCATGGATGATGAGGGTTCTGTAAAGACTGCTTCATCATTGCCATAAATGGAGAAAGAGGTATCCAGGAACCTGCTCCATGCATCATCAAAGCCCATGCCCCCCCCCCCCCCTCCCCGACGTGCATCAACACTACAGGAAAGGCAAGCTCTTCAATCTGTTTGTGTGTGTGTGTGTGTGTGTGTGTGTGTGTGTGTGTGTGTGTGTGTGTGTGTGTGTGTGTGTGTGTGTGTGTGTGGTTGGACACTAGCATGCGTCACCTAAAGTCAATGTGGGCAGCTCATGGCTGCAGGGATTTCGACATCAACTATATGACGAGGTCATGAACATATACAACAAGATGAAAGCAGACCTTGATATCTTGATTCTTGAGCAACAGGATCCCGATGTGTTGGAAGGCTTATCAGACCCCTTTTGAGGCTCAATCTCCCAGCAAGCAATCAAGCTGCCATTACAGGTACATTGTCTCATGATCGGCTTCCGATCTTCTTCCTGGAAAGAGAGGTGGTGTATCGCTAAGCCACGAGTGCGTGGCTCCTACTTGGCATTGAAGCAACGTCTGCGAGAGTACTGCTGTAGGTGGTTAAGGTTGACGAGCGCTTAATTTCCGGAGTATGGCTATCCCACTTCACCGTGGCCGCAGAGAAAAAGGCACGCCACTTGGGCCTTGGTAAGGTCCTGTCTCCTTGTCAAATTTTTGCGAGCTATTTGCCTTACATACCAAGGCCTCTGAATTTGCTGCCATCGTGGAGGAAGAAGAGGTGAGCATCCCTGAAAGCTTCACCAAATGCTTGTTGACAAAGCTTGTGGGAAAACGTGTCCGAGAGAAGTGCCCTACCCGCATTATGGCTTCCTATAATGCTTTGAGTGTAGGATATGGGCAAACTGGGCAAGACGGTACTGGCGAGTTTTGGTAGTTGGTGAAGGAACCCACCTTACTCGAGTTTCGGCCAACAGATCGAGCCGCATGACGGCGCCATGTAGGCAACTATGAGAGAGAGAGAGAGAGAGAGAGAGAGAGAGAGAGAGAGAGAGAGAGAGAGAGAGAGAGAGAGAGAGAGAGAGTGAGAGTGCTGGTGGGCTTCTCAACCAAATCAGTGGTGATGTTTGTTGCCGGATGTTGTACCACAGATTGGCTTGGGAGGTTGCTACTCCATGCGAGTTGGTGAACGGTAGTGGTTGGCAGCGTAAGGTTGTGGATGTGTGAGTGGGAGTGAAAGAGAAAGAGAGATGTCTACAACGAACTCCATGCAGTTTTTGCATGTGTAGTAAAGCGCAGTAGGCAGTTGAACTGGCGACGTTTGTGTGGCTCCGAAAAGTGAGGGTAGGCTATCAGGTGGGTGAGGCAACTTGTCATGCAGCCCGGGGGGGGGGGGGGGAACGGCACTGTTGGAGTGAGTATACTGGCCGGTGTCACTAGTGCTGCCATGCTGCAAGGCGGCTGTCGCCATGTTGTGGGAGGTCTACGAGAGGGGGGCAGCGCGTAAAAGTGTGTGAGAGTGAGAATGAGAGGGAGCATGTGTGGGTTGTATGCGCCTGTGCAGCGAAACTACATGATGGTGCATGAGAGCTTGAGGCTTCTAGTGTTGGTTAAAAAAGGAGTGGTTGGTGATTTAAAGGAGGGGAAAAGGTGGCAGTTCTGAACCGTCAATTACCGACGAGAGAGAGAGAGAGATTTTCGAGTGTTCTGTGGTGTGCATACCTGCTATTTGAAGAAGGGAGGGGACGGCTAAGTGGCTGCCACAAAGAGTGCGACGACTAGTGCATGTCTAGCTGGATGCATGGCGGCTCCAAGTTGCAGACTCTCAGTAGAAAGTCCTTTGAGGCGTGTTCACTCATGGCTACCGTCATCGGTTGTACTGACTGTTGTAGTTAGTTGTCGTCATGCACTGCAGATGATGTTCAACCTTGAGTGGTTATGGATTTCCTGCTTGGTGTAGAATGAGCTTCCCTCGACAACGACTGCAATCAGAAAAATTCGTTTCCTCTCTATGCCTTGTCATCTTTCTCTTGTCGCAGCTCCTAATGCATGCACTTCACAACCTGATGCTACGCTTGTTGTAGATGTCTCAAGGGTTGCGTGATTTTTATTTTTTTATTTTTTTTTGAAACCTCTTAGGGTTGTTTCTCATAGGTCATTAAAGCGATCTCCAAATCTCGGTTTCTTTTTTCTGTTTAAGGTTCATTGAATGTATCTATGAAGTCTTTCTAGTAGCTTCTATGTCCATCCGAACTCAACTTTTATGACATTAAAAAAAAATCTCTAATCATTCATTCTACTACTCTATTTATTCTTCTTCTTCCCTTCCTAATAGGGTTAACATAAAAAGTAGAAATTTATCCTGTTTCTTTTCCATCATCAGATTGTATCTAATTACTACATCATCCCTAGTCGTACTCTTAAATCATGATATCTCTCTTTTTGAAAGCAATTATGCACACATATTATATTCAATACAAAAACACAAATAAAATAAAATACTTATCTGGATAGCTACCCTGAGTTGCATCCATGTTGCAAAATAATTTGTCTTTCTCCTTCTTCGTATCTCCCACCGTTGTAGAGAAACGTTTCTATAGCTATGATTGTTCTATGTGGAGGAGCGTAGTCATAGCTCTGATACCACTGCTACAATCGGAGGCGTGGAGTTCCCTGCAAAATACCCGAAATAGCATACTACAAACCATAAAACAGACTAATCGGCATACCTATCACAATCACGTGGTCGCATGATCACAAGATACACAAACGAAGAGAGACAGAGAGCGGGAGAGAGTAAGCGAGCACGTGTAGGCTCACCTCCTAAAGCAGAGTGCTACGCCGGCATGGCGAGAGAGAAGAGGGGAGAGAAGAGAAGAAGTACACAGACACTGGGTGCAATCTCCCCCCGTGCAAGAGTGACCCTTTCCCTCTTGCACGTATTTCTTTTATAGATTTCTTCATTGGTCAATGTGAGTACAAACTAGCCGGTCGGTCATAAATGGCCAAACCTCATAAAGAGCACTTGAATAATAAAATGTACATAAAATATGATATCCTTTTGCAATAGCTTAGCTCGGTCAAGCCTTTTCCACCTGTCACTGTTGCAATAAATAATAAGATATCAATTCCATAACAATAACCATTGTCAACGACATAGCCACAACCACAACCATAACCAAAGCCATAACCATTGTCAAAGACATAACCATAACCATAACCACAATCTAACCATAACCATAACCACAACCATATCCATTGGGCTTAACCATAACCATAACCACAATCATATCCATTGGGCTTAACCATAAAAATAACCACAACCAAAACCTTAACCATAACCATATTTCCTCTTTTGTGAACAAAGCATTGGTAATATCACTAAAAACAAGCTTTCCCTTATGGGAAGAGTACTAATGGCAGTGTTAAATGTGTCCCATGATGTAAGCAAAAAACATAGCAAGAAAATAGCTATCACTAAACAAGCATGAGGTTCATCATAGGGACACAGAGTCACCTCCCTGAACCCTCCAAAACTAAGAGGAAGTATCTACATTGTGTGCAACTACCTAGAGGATTTGCCATCTCTCTTGGGCTCCCTCTTTGAATTTCTTGAGTTTTTGGGACCTTTGCCATGCTGGGTAAGTTTTGTGATGTCCTATCCTCTTGTATTCTCTAGGAGAATAGTTGTTGCTTTCGTCGGAATAGGAGGAAGGTGAAGAAGAGGGTGACCTCTTTCTTGCCTTTTTCTTGCCTTTTTTTCCTCTCTTCCCTTTTGGAATGACTAGGAGAAGGACTATGGGTTGATCGTTTCCTCTTGGGAGGAGTTGGTGTTAGTCTAGACCGTCGTCTTCATGGAGCCGCATCTTTAGAGAAACTTAGGGATTCACTTCGTTCTTGTTCTTTGGATTCCTCCTCTCTTTTGGGGGTCTCATCAAGAGGCCTCCTAAACTCTCTCTCCTCTTGGAGAGGAAGGGAAATCCCATAAGCATAAAGTTGTTGGCTAACTTCGGCTTGCAAAGTAGGGTTGCCCATAGCTTGATGCAACCTAGTAACAAGATAATTGATAAACATGGGGGCATCATCATTAGCACCTTTATGTGAAAAATCAAAGTTATCAATGTTCATTCTACTCTCTTGGTTACTGTCAGCCATGCTAATTATACTTATGTGTTTACTTAGTGTATCCTTTGGCAATTCAAAACCTTAGTTGCTACTCTTAGCCTTTGAAAATAAGCATTAAGTACACCCACGGCTCGAATTGGTTAATTATAGAGAGTAGTGGGGTAGGTTTAACATAGCAGAATTGCCGGGGAATAGCTCCTTTTGGACTTCTTATGGCTCAATAATGGTAAAGCCGTAGGCAAGTCTAAAAAGACCCCATTATTAAGACCAAAGCTCCCGAGGTCTGCACCATATCCCACATAGTGGGCTCAACAAAATCGATAATAGATCCCAGTCCCACTTACCCTAATATAATTAACAAATCAACCATTAATAGGCTACTTAAGGACCTCTCTTCTTAAGCAAGAAAAGAGAAACCAAATGCTATGATACCAATGTAATGGAAATGGCCTATGAACTTTGAGAATAGCGGAATTAAGAGAATTAGAGTGAGCGTTTTTGTGAGATTTCTTTGAGAACATAGAGGATGAACTTAATTGATGGTAGCAACATAAACATAATTCCTAATTAACTTGGCATGAATAATACTTTTGCAAGAGAGAGAGTATTAGAGAACATGACAATAGTTGAGGACCGGATTTACTTGGAGTCGGTCCCCCCTCAAAAGACGTTTGTATTATAGATTCTCCCCTCCAAGAGAGACTTGGTACAATACAATCTTTGTGTTCCTTGTGACCTTGGGGATGCTATGAAGATGGAAAGCTTCATGCATCATGAGCATAACATAAACTTTGCAAAAAGCATTAACTATCTCAAGCCTCACTCCCAAGGCCTCAAACACCTTCAAAGGTCAAGAGAGCTAGCGGGGAATGAGGGTAGGGAAGAGGAAGAAGAATCATCCATAGGAGAAAGAAATAGTTCCTCACTTATCATCACTCTTCTTGCTTAGCATAGCATAATAGCATAGTCATGAAGATGAAGAAGATGGCAAGCTTAAGCATTGAAGCATGACTCTGGTTGGATTTGCATTTCATAGCCAAGAGTGTTGGTGTAGGCTCTCCACTTCTCAACAAGCTTGGAGAAGAAGATGGAGCTCTTGCACTTTGCACTCCACACAATGAGAGAATGTGTGTGTGTGTGTGTGTGTGTATGTGGGGGAGGGGGGAGAGTATACCCCTCTCTCATGCTTGGTCTACACCTCTTTCTCTCTCTCTCTCTCTCTCTCTCTCTCTCTCTCTCTCTCTCTCTCTCGTATTATTTAATTATTTCATTTGGACATGTGTCCTCTTTTTCCTCTTTGAGACAAAGAACTTAATTATTTATTTTTATGTATCTAAATTCTCATTGGGCCCCTTTAAAACCTATCCAATAGGATTCAAGCACATCATGAGGGCTACATGTGGAGGATCATTTGAACATGTGTCTTTTATGCTTATTAAGTCATTTGGTTTGAATTGAATACTTCAAGCACTTAGTTAATCAAGCATGGAAACGTTTTATGCCTCTTGAGAGTTTATCGTTGAATTGAACACTTCAAGAACCTTAGTCATTTAAACATAAAAATCACCTCAAGCTTTGGGCAAGGTTCCCACAACCACTTTAAGAATCTTAGCATCTCATGCTTGGGTAGGATTCCCACCTCAAGGTTAGCCCTACCTTGCCTAAGGTCAAAGGACTTTTTAACACTAACTTTTGGAGGCCTTTAATGAAGCTAACCCTAAGGTCCTCTTTGCTCCATTAGATGCACGTTGCTCTTTGATAGACTATCTCCTTTTGGACCTCTATTGAGATGTAACTATCACTCCTCTTGGTCCCTTGCTGAGGTACAAAACACTTATTGTACATTGCTCTTTGGTAGACCGTCTCCTTTTTGGACCCCTATTGAGATGCAACCATTTCTCCTTTTGGTCCCCTATTGAGATAGGTTTAGAAGCACATACTTATATCCTAACTCTTGTTCCCCTTGTATCTTCCCATATTAAATGATCAATTTAATATGAGAAAATTATTTGGTAAAGTTAGATATTAAATTTATGACAGGGCATTCGGCCTCGGTGTGCCCTACCTCATTGCAGCTAAAGCAACAATTTTCCATTTGCGCTTTAACATGTGTCGTGTTTTGAATGGTCATGTTATTTCAATCAACGATTATCTTGACTACCTTGGTCTGCCCTCTCTCCATGCCTCTCACTACAAAACCCCTTTCTTTTAAACCCCGACCCCTTTTTCTTGTTATCCCCATCCCTACCTACCCCATCCCGCACACCGCAGAGCTTGATGTCATCATAGTTTTGTGCATATTTGATCGCCTCGGAGAAGTCTTTCGGCTGAAGAGGCTCAACATACTCAAGTTAATCCTTTGTGAGGCCTCTCTTGAAACCTCCAAAATTTGGAATGCATCGATCCCTTTTAGCTTGAGTACTATCTCTCTGTATTCTGAGATGTACTGAGTTAGGGACTTGTTCTCCATCTGGCACTTGTCCCATAGCTCCTTCTTTCTCTCTTCTTCATTGCCTAGCAAGAACTCCTTTTGAAACATTGTTTTGAATTTTGCCCAAGTAGCAGGATGAGTAGTCAAGCACATCCACCACTTATATGCCTTGCCATTCAACAAGAAGTTAGCCTCTATGGTTTTTGCACACGGTTAGGCTGCTTTCACAGTGCATGAATGTCCGACCACTTTGCTAGAAACATATTCACAAAATCTTTGTTCTGCTCTCTTTCTTGGCCTCCAAGTTAGGCAATTTAAAATCCTTGACTAGATATGAGGTTGTCCCTATCTACGGCCCCGTAGGCACATTGACCTAGACTCTCGTAACTACGGATGAGGCTACGCTCACTCATGCCGTGGACATCATCGTACTACGAGGAATAGGAGAGCCTCCTAAAGTGACTGCTAACACATCTAAGCATGTGGAGATGCTTCGTAGAATTGTGACTACATTAGCCTGGAATTTCTCTAAGGTGATCACTTTTGCATTAAAATATTTGAATATCATGTAAGAGAGCTTAGTCTCTATTAAGACATCAACAAAATCAACTAGGTCATACTCCTCATCACATCGTCCCACTCGACGACACCAATCTTCATAAAGTATGGCTCATTGTCAAGAAGTGGGTCATCAATTTGGTAGCCTCTATGGGCGCACCAGGTCCAATGGTTGTGAGGTTGAGGGGACTGAAGTATGAAACTCTCCACCTGACCGTGCCCTATATAGGCCGTGACTGCTAATAATAGGGCCCCCTTGACTGCATGTCCGTACTGGCCCTTGGCTTGCTGCCCAGTCTTACCCTAGGCCTGGCATTACTCCCCCGTTGGAGAAGGATTTTTTTCCTCCAAAATAAAAGTGGTTGTAAGAACACTAATGTTTTCCACAATGGCATCTTTCATGGATCCAGGTTTTCATTTAACCAGAACACGATTTAGTAGGAGGTTCACTATAACCAAGAATAAGATCTCGATTTTCCACATTGTTGTCCCTTTGCAACCATCTTGTGTAACTAGCTCATATCCATCATAGCATGTAGAGTCTATTTAGAACTCACTTGAGTATGCTAAACGAGTTATCATAACTAAGATGTAACCAAAAAAAGTACCTCTTTTCACTTTCCATGAAAGTAAATGGCTGACGTAACTCATCAGCAAAACCTAAGTCCTTAACCTGTTATCTCAATGCATTAGTAAACAACCCCACCATAACTAGTGTTCAAGGTTGAGCACTTGATTTAAACATGAAGAGACCTACCTTAAACATGCTTTATCTTATTGTAAGCAAACTCCAATTAGAGCGATACATGCTTTCAAATTGGATTGCTTGGTGCTAACGTACGCTCTTCACATATCCTAGCACAAGATTACACTTGTAATCTATCTATCCTCTTTGGATAAATGGCAGTACTAAGGTTTGTTAGGTGTGTTTCCCCACCGTTTACATGCAGTCTTCCCAGATGACTAGTAAACAGGGATCATAGTGCCTTATTCATCACATTGCTAAGAAATCAACAATGTTATGAATAACCATCTTGGTTAACTTGAAAGATCCACAAGCACCCAAACCAAGCCATGACCTCTATTGGTGATTGTTAGATTTATGTCATGAAAGAGCATGCCGCTGCAAATCAGCCTTTGCTAAACACTAGGACCCAGAATACCTAGTGTGCATGCATTTAACAAAAACTGATCCAAACTTGCATATCCATGATCATACTTGCCAATACTTATGGCGAATGTGATGCTCATAGCACACATGGAATAGGAGTGTAAATAGTTTTGAAAAGAAACTTAATATTGTCTATTGCAATCCTTTTGCAAGCCTTGCTGAAATGTTTGAACCATAATAGAATGTGAAACATAAGTCACTTCTAGGTGCAAACAATGAAACATTTTCATTAACAACTCATAAACTTGATATATGCAAAAAAAACCATTTGTTAATGTTGTTTAGCAGCACTTGTAACCTTAACAAGTCATTCTAAGTGCCCAAAAATTTTTGGCCACTGAAATTGTTCCTAATACTACATACTCAAAATGATCTATAAAACGGATTTGACCAACACCCAGGGACTTTGTCACGACACTAATGAAAATAGCGGGTGCCAATGTCATTCCCAGAGACTCATATTCTCCACATGTGGAATATGCCTCAAATAAGGATGTTCATAAGAAGAACGTCCTTCAAGTACGTTATGTACTTGTGTGTGGAGGTAATTGCCAACACTCTACGATGTGACAGAGAGGGACCCTCATTAAGCCTGCTCCACACTGGCTAAACCAAACTCCTTGAGTTCCTAGACCATGTTGTATCCCATGTGACAACATGTGCCAAAGCAAACCCTACATATAGGTTCATAACTGCATAATGCAGAAATGTATTCGGGACACTGTGACCCAAACTTCTTTGCTCTTACATGACCTTGTCATATCTCTAAAGAGTAGAATGGATAAATGAAGTCAAGCTTATTCATCCAGATTGAAAAAGTCAAGCAAAGCATATTCAAAAGGAGAATAAAATCAAATTATGCGCATACATGGAGGTTGAAGATAACAACGTGCACCTACCCGTAGTCACGTGCACTTGCGAACCTAAAAGAAACAACTGGAAAAATCTCGGGTGTTGCCTTTGCAATCCAAACCCCTTGGTTAGTTTCTGCATGAAAACTGCACAACCTAGTAGCCAATGATGACCAACACACTTTACCATGTCTAGCAATGATTGATGTCAACTTTAGAAGTTAAACTTGTCCACTAGCTCTTGGCATCTTGTGGACTTCCTTGAAAGTGGAAGTGTGAAGGTTTCAAGAATGAACCCATCAACACTTAGAAAGTGATTTAGTAATCATGAACTGGGTCTTACCCCAAAACTGTGCTCATATATACATGCTCAATGCTATAGACAAAATAGGAGATATGCTCAAGCTGGAATCATATTCACAAGGGGATCTTTTCTAGACTTGAAAGTCCATAATATTGGGTTTATGTGAACAGCCATGCTGTCTGAAATGTTTGATTCATCTATATACCTTGGTAGAGATAAGCCTTTACAAGTTTAAAACTTTCAAAAACTCAACTTGATCTTCACACTTTAAATATGTAGTGGTAAAATTACACCCAAAAAATTAGTAATGGCAAAAACTCTTGCTTGTTTATTAGAATCAATGGGTACTCAACTAGATAGAATTGTTTGATTTTGAAAGCAATCACCAATGGATTACAAACAAATGGCTCTTATCCATTTCCAAATAGATGGCTCTTAGCCCTTCGTATTACCATATTGACATAGAAATTTTTAGTAAAATCATTCCCAATTTCACTTTTCTCACAAAGAATTAGGAAAGAGAGAGAATGCTGGGCTAAAGAAAACCCCTTATTCTACTGTGTTTTATACCCCGTGCGTATGCCTTTGTTTAGACAATGGCTTTGTCGTAGCTTATCCTATAAGTGTACAACAGTGTGCTTGTACAATGCTCTCGTTGAGAGAGGTAACATTAGTCACATCTTGACCCCACCTACCTTGGATGTGGTCGTGACTGTACTAGGGTGACTTATGTATGGCACTTTGCCTGCGAATGAACAAAAATAAAAAATGTTTTAAGACATCAATAACTTACCTCGTCCTTGACAGAGTAGCTAGTGTTATAGTGAAAGCGTAAACATTAATGAGATGAAATTATGTGTACCTCATTTACATGCCGTGCACGTAGAGATTGAAGCCCTTGGTGACATTGACGACCCCTACATATTGAGCCGATACTAGAAGCGCCTTGCATAATCGGGCATGTATACATCACAATTTGTCGTTGTCATACGTAAATTTTGAGCTTATATCCTCACTTTGCCAAATGCCCAAAACTATGTGCCAATGTCGTTGATTCAAAGTCAACGATAGGATCTTGGCACGGCTAAGAAGCCTTGCTTCTCATGAATGTTGTCAAAGCACTTTGCTTTGGATAATAGGAAATCGTTGCCAACTTAAAGGTTAAAATATAGAAAAACAAGAAAACTTGAAATTCTCTAACCTGGTTTCTCTGTTGTGGCCAGTTGTCTTGAGTTTTTGAAATAAAAACTTGCTTAAATCGGGCTCATAGACATATCTGCTGCCGCCCGAGAGAGAGTTGTCGGATGCACCATATACGCCATCTTGGCACATGATGAAATAACCTACACACACTTGTCAAGTCCCTCCCTAAGTTCATAGGCTCATAGCATATTCCAAACAAGGGAAGTCTTGTCTTTGCATGATAGATCCCCGATAGATCACAGTAGCCCCACTTTGGATGCTACCATTGCTCTCATAGCTAACTTATATTCTTGCTCACAAACAGGTTTCATAGCAAAACAAAGTCGACCTTGTCGAACATTTACAGATAATCGACCTTGTCAAATTGTACTACGTATTGAAAAGCAGAAAAATACTTGCAAAGTATGTACCTTGTACCTATTTGGCTTGATTACTATTATCCTTGACATATACGTAGATATGGAGCTGTGCTCCTAGAAGCCTTGCTTCCCCCCACTAGAACATATCAAGAGATGCTAGGTAACAATATCTATGGCGAATAAGTGTATGGAGCCTTGCTCCTCTTTATTGCATGACCAAAACTCACAACAAGAACTGTCGTTGCATAAAAAATGTAACTTGCTAAAAGAAATCCGTAGAATCCTAAGAAATTCAAATACGGAATAAAAAATCTTAAAAATGAAATGGCATACCTGATGACCATATTGCATCGATGCCAGAAAAGTTACAACAACACATCGCCCTTGGCCAGTATATCGACTAGGCGACATTTTTTGCAATTTACCATTAAATAACATTTTAAAAAAATTAAGAAAAGCAAATAGTGCTTTCAAAAGAAAAGAGTACTTACTTCGCAGGGCTAATGTTGCGTGCCTATGCAACCTTGGAGATTCTGAAGGGGGTCCCTTTCAACCCTTCTCTCTCCAACCCACAAAAAAAATCCATTTTTGAAAAAACTATGCGCTATTCTCGCAGGATTGGCTATGACCGCTATCTCTAGTTCCTTACACACAAAAAAGTTCTCGATCTCTTTTACAACCAAATCATAGCTTGCCTTGTAATCATTGTCGTGATGTGGTACTCTCTACTCCCCTTGACTGTACTTTTTTTTTTGTTTTCAGCCGATACATTGCATCAAACTCTTCTTGCAATACAAATTGCCAAAACAAAGTGATTTCCAAGAAAAACCCCATGTACTTACCTAATGCATGTGTATTATAAATCTAGAATTACCTTCCATAGTAGTTGTGCTAGCAAAGACATAGGTAGTCTAAGCCATTTTGATGAGTTCATTACCATGCCACGAAATACCCTTATAGCTTTTGCCCTATCCTCTTCATTGAATTTGTCCAATAATGACCGTGGGTCGACAAGCGCTAATTTTTGCATTATAAATATGTCGTGGACAAAGAGGCACATGGACTCGTGTCACCCTATTTTCAAATATAAAATTTTACTAACAATTAATAACTCAAGTGCACCAATAGAAGTGTGAAGAAATGTACTTTTTGATCATGTCGAGCACTAATAGAAATTCCACCATCTCCTCCGGCTCACAGTTCACAATCATGCGCTCAACACTCAGTGTAGAGAATTCATCTAGCCGCTCCCACAATGCCCAATCTTTCCACGCATGGAGCTGATGATTGGCGTCCCATACAATGAAAATTTTCTCCTCCATGTGAGAGATCTCGGGAATGTCTCTAATTTGGTCATCAAACATAACCAATCTTGACTGATGGAACACTAAAAAGGATCACCCGAGCACCTTTTTTTTGTAATATCTCATTTTTTATAGATTGGAGAGATTATTTCTGATGGAAATGTGGAATGTATATGAACCAAATTTTTATAACCCTAAGGAGACTTTTGAATTAATCAAACTATTGCGGTTACTGTGCCGTATTTGTGTGTGTGTGTGTGTGTGTGTGTGTGTGTGTGAGAGAGAGAGAGAGAGAGAGAGAGAGAGAGAGAGAGAGAGAGAGTGTAAGGCCTTATCTCTTTGCTATGTGCGCTATGGATCAGTCATTGCGAAGCCGACACCACCAACGAGTTAGCAACGGTGAGGGCTACACATCAACGCCAAGCTTGCAAAGTTTCGATTCCGTCGCAAGGCGAGCTCCCACGAGATTTTGAGTGAGATTTCTTGCAAACCGTGTGTCTGTTTTGTGAGTTCTTCATACCAGCAGGTTCACGAGAGTAGAGATACACATTAGGATCGTTGAGAATTAATGGCCTGTAATAGACTGCTTGTCTTCATACACGTGTTTGTTGCACCAAGTGGTTACATGCAGGAAATAGGGTCAAAGTCCATAGGGTAGTGGCCTCTTGGTAAGTAGAGGATTTCTTGTGAGTTTTGAGGCAATTCGAGGACTTTTGGTCTTGATTTTGGTAGCATAATCGTCGTAGGTTGTCTTGCAGTCCCAAGCACATACGATGTCCGGGTTTGATTTCCTCGAGTAGTGATTGTCTTAGAAGGTCAAGTAGGTGATTGAAAACCATCTATTTGCTTCCACATGCCTGTGGGTCGAGATATGTCCTTGGCCGACATTTTGGTATGTTAGTTTAGTTCTCACTATGCTAGTGTCTGCTCACGGCGTATCCGCCAACATTGGCACTATTGTCAGGGACAAGAGCCTTAGGTAGGTGACCATAGACTAATCCTACAAGGTAGAAGTTCCTCTGGTTCGCCAGAGTTTTGTTATTTTATTTTAGGTGGACTCATAAGATCTAGGGAAGTGCTAGGGAGCGTGCGACTCGCCCGAATTTTCCACCATAGGTAGTATTAGCCGTGTTTCAATACGGATGGTGTGTGAGTGATTTGTGAGGCAATAGCTAGTCCATGTGAGGCACTGAAGCATTTTTCTAATCATAAATGCAACACCCCATATGATGTGTAGGAGTAGCTGTAGATAGGACATGTTGATGATGATCCTTGAGAACCTTACCCTCTTATATGGGAGAGTATGAAGCAAAGTTTGATGTGAAGGCAATACCATCACAAAGGCTCTTCTCAAAAAAGATGATAAACTCTAGAGGATTGATAAACATATTGTGTGCACTCGTGACTTGCACCATTACACTAGCTGAGCTTCTTTGAATACGACCAAACATGTGGGTGACAATCGACAAATGCTTATAAAATTTTTGTGTAAAGGATCCGATTTCAGAGATACAAGAAGGTATCAGAGAGCTAGAAAAGCTTCCGTTAAACATGCGACCAGTACCCTTAAACAAGGTAGGGGAGTATTGTGAATGTGAGGATGGCAATACTACATTTCCCGTTGAGTTCCAAGGTGTTACAACCATGGCGATTCTTAACAGTGGAGCAGGTGTGGCCATTGCAACCAAAGAGGTAAGGAAGAAATGGAGAAAACCTGTCTTCAGAGTCACAAGGATGAAATTGCAAAGCAAATGGCTATATGGAGAAACCCCTAGGGCCTCTAGAGAAGGTGATTGTTACTTCTTGCGGCATTGAGTATGAGCATACCTTTGCTATAGTAGATTTTGGCAAGAAGAACAACTACAACATGATACTTGGACAACCATTCATGCGACAACTGAATATGGTCCATGATTGGGAATATGATCATATATACCTCAGGCACATGGAAACCACAACGCGCATAAACCTTAAATAACATAGTTACAAAGATGTAAACCAAACCTCGTTTGAGGAGTTTGATTCAACTACATTGGCAGGATCTGAGCTTCCAACTTGGTTAGGTAAGCCAAAGGAGCTATGGATGTGTGGAGCATCTCAATGCGGAAGCCTAAAATGAGAAGAATGTATTTTGGAAAGGGCGATTGAAGACAAGTAATACATTCTTTAACCCTTCCCTGAAGAAATTCTAGAGCCTTTAGAGTGGACACCTATTCTAGCTACCATAGATGTGTGTGCTATTGCGGATGGTCCCATGGCAAAGTTTTGTGATAAAGATGGCTATGACATGGTTCCATACTATATGGTTAGCGTGGTAAAAGAGGAAAATGAGGAAACAATCTTTGAACAACCCAAAAAATACGAACCAATGAAAGTAGACAAAGAGAAGCTGTTTTACGACTCACTAGAGCATCTTGAGTGAGATGAGGACACAGATAATGAATGCTTTGACAACCCTAGTGAACAAGAAAGAAAGAATAGTGGATGTCAGGTTTTACGACTTTCCAAATAAAAAATCTAGATGTCAACAACGCTATAAGAGCAAGAGAGTTGAGAATTTGATGCCTAGAATAAGAGACATAACACAATTTTTGATGTTTGCAAAATCTGAAGATTGTGTTAAAGAAAAAGTTCAGGGAGATTCGCTAGAGCTCGAGATCCAAAGACACGAGACAACATAAAGAACCTTAGGAAACAAACTCGAAAGTCTAAAACTGAAACAAAACCCAAGAACATAAAAGAACCAGGACTAGACGAGTTTGGAGAAACTAAATGGACCAAGGTTGAGAGAACGAAGAAATACAGAGAGCTCAAGAAAACTCTGAGAGAAGTGTGGACAACAAAAATAGAAGTGGTGAAGAAGAGGGTGAGAAAAATGATGACAAAGTGAGTGTGCCTTCCCAATACAGGAAATTCACTATCCAAGACAGAAAGGTAGCGATGACACAACTCATACGAGAGCAAAAGGACAAGGAGTCTTATGACAGGCCAGAGGACGCAAAGAAGATAGATTTGACAAAGCTAGAAGAAGAGCCAAGGCCGGTCTATATAGCAACTGATCTGAGTCCGAAATGAAAAAGAGAAGCTCATAAGTCTTCTCAAGGAGTATAAGGACGTGTTTGTTTGGTCATATAAAGACCTAAAGGGAGTATATCTGACAATATACCAACACACGATCCCATTAAAACCCGATGCAAAGCCTAGCTGATAGAGATCGTACACGTATAATGATACATTTGCTAAGCACATCAAGGAAGATATTGATAAACTGAAGGAAGTTGAGTTAATCTATGAGATAGAACACACCGACTAGGTATCTCCAATTGTGGTCGTGCCTAAAAAGAATGGTGAACTTTGAGCGTGTCTCAATCTAAAGAAGATTGATGAAGCTACAATAAGGGACAATTATCCCTTACCTATCACTGGCCATGTTCTGGAACAAGTGGTAGGCAAGCATGCATATTCCTTCTTAGATGGATTCTCTAGCTACAACCAACTTGCAATCGCTCTTGAAGATCAATATAAGATGGCATTTGGCATAGAATGGGGAATGTATGCTTATAGAGTCATGCCCTTTGGATTGACTAATGCTCCGACAACATTCCAAAGATTAATGGCACATGCTTTTAAAGAATACTTGAGGATATTCTTAGAGATCTATATGGATGATCTATGTGTACACTCTCTCTTGAGAGATGAACATACGGAACACCTCAAAAACGTATTCGAGAAGTGCAGGACATATAGGATCTACCTTAACGCACAAAAGTGCGTATTCATGGTTAGACAAGATAGAATCTTGGGATATATTTTCTCAAAAAACATCATATTTAGAGATTTGGATAAGATAAAAGTGATTGTAAAAATGCGTAGACCAAACAACTCAAAGCAGGTACAATGCATTATGGGACACCGTAGTTATTACAGGAGGTTTATACACATGTATGCAGTCATTGCTCAGCCCTTGTATAGACTTATAGTAGTCTTTGAATGAATGGAGGAATATGAGGAGTCATTTCAAAAGTTGAAGAAAGCACTCATATCCAATCCAGTATTAAAAGCACCATATTGGGAAAAGATCTTTCATGTTCATTGATGCTTCAACATTTGCTATAGTTTCATGAGTGTTTGCAGTGCTCTAAACTCTTGAATGTGAAGCAATTTGTAGCTATCATTTGACCTTGTTGGCCGCGTCGGTACCCTCCATGAGAGTAGCCAACTGTCGCAGGGCAGCAACAAGTGGAACTTGTGCACGATTTTCAAAGTCAAACATACGTTGTATGTCAATGCCCAAATCCATGGCGATTTTGTGATGTGCTAGATAGAGAAAAGATGTACCTTAGAGAAAATCATTGGCTGAGAACAAATCATAATCGACTATGAACCACTGCAATTGAAAATAATTAGCCTTGGTAATTTACTTCTAGCAAGTTAAAGAGAATCATCAATGTCGATGTTGAGCTTCTGGAAAGCGTCGTCCAAACACGAGCTTTGTCAATCTTTAAACACCCATCACAAAATATCGTGTCTAATTCGACTGCTAAAAGCCGTGAATTTTGTGCAAAATATGATCGTCTTTTCATGCAACCCGTGATTGACGCCAGTTTGCTATATCACCTTTTGAATCCTTCCAAATTTGCGGAGTTCTCTTAGAATTCAGCAACTTTGATCTCTTGAATACTTGCAACTCTCAAAAATCTCTGTAATTTTGAAATTATAGAGATTTGATTGTTGCACGTGGTGTCTTTGCTGTAGTTGCTTTGAGTGCTTTGCCGAACCAATAAGGGGGATGCTTGCCATGGGCACCATGCACCCTTCCTTACTTCAATATTTTTGAATTTCAACCCTTGTTGGGTGACCTTGGGTGGCCCTAGTGAGAACTGAATGAGTTCTCACTAGAGATAAATAACGGCGACAACATGGAGAAGACAAAGATGCTCATTGTGCTCGCTATAGGCCACAAGATCAAGAGAGCAAGAAGAGAAAAGCCTTCCCTTGCTCAATGCAAACTTGCCAAGCCCAACCCCACTCGATTTGGTGCTAGTCAATGGTGGCCTCCTCCCTTGCTAAGACTCCCAGTGGTCTCAAATTGGTATAAGTGCCGTGGAGCTAACTTTAGCAAAGGTTGTGCATGAAAAGTTGCTAATTTGGGAGCTCTCAAGAAAGGAGATCCGTGTACTCTTCACCAACTGAAGCCTTTGCCCTTAATAAGCACCCCCGAGCTATGTTCAGACCAGCATGTGGTCTTTGGCCCTTGGCTTGACACAAATGAACACCACCATTGCACCTGGAACGTGCCAAAAACCCCAAAAAGACTCTTGGGTTGTGCATATTTGAATCTGTATGAGGGAGTTATGGCCAAAAATATATTTTTCAGGCCAAAAAATGTACCTACAAAAACCCATTTCTACTAATGTGTCACATAGTGGACCGAATAACCACAACAAAATAGTCCCAAATCTAAGCAAAATTAGCTCCTAAATGAGCTAAACACAAGCCGAAGATCTCAGCTCCACAATCCCATGCATGGATGGAAATTTCTTGCTCCAAATCCTGTTGTAAGCACACCCCAATGCACTCCAATGTGTCTGCAATCAAAATATAACACTCGAGATGAATACTCTCCTCCATAAGTACTCGAAAATGGTTGCAAATTAGCTCCAAATAGTGCACAAAGTAATTATGATGATGACGCTCTCTTGTCGGCAAGGAATCGGCTTTGATACTAGAAAGAAGGTAAGCGAAAGAGAGAAGTTGTATATGTGTGTGTGTGTGTGTGTGTGTGTGTGTGTGAGAGAGAGAGAGAGAGAGAGAGAGAGTATATGACACATATATGGTGAGGGAGAGCCAACCCTCTTCTTCTTTGTAGCACACAATAGCAGATTAGTTTGTGTGTGGCTCATTAGTTGTATATCATTAATCACATGGGTTGGCTTGAGAAAGGAGAAATGACACACGTTTAAGTTGTACATGCTACTACACCAATAAGCTACCTAGCCCCACTCACAATTGTAAGAAAAAATGTTGTACATGCTACTACAACGTCAAGATTTTTGAGGATGCTCACCTCAAATATAATATTTAAGTTTTTCTTTGAAGAGAACCAATATGTGACACATGGAGTCCTCTCCTTCCTTGAAATTTGTAGGCCCCACGAGTGAGACTTCCTTCACCTCCGATGGCAAAAACAAGAGAATTTATTGAAAAGCAAGTACAATCAATATAAAAAAGTAGAAACAAAATCAAAAGCCTTCATCCACCATTGCACTTAAATTCCACAATAAATCCTTTTATATCCCCAAAATAAAAAAATTCTTTTGCTATTTTGATTATAGTCCTTGAATGAAAGTCTACCAAAAGCAAAATGACAAAGAGCTAAGAAAAAACTCAGTCTCACACACGGAATACTCACAACCCAATGTTGCCTACATTTTGTTCCAACTACTATGGAACATTACCTACCATATACAATTTCAGAACTCATTTGTCAAACCCAAACCCAATTGAAGGCTCCCACTGCCTC